>NC_132985.1:6765000-7065000 GCF_047496725.1 Anoplolepis gracilipes
ATTTGTGACAAATTTGTTTATTCACAAATTCAATAAAATAATGCATATATCGATATAATCCATCTATTTTCATCATGTTTATCTGGGGATCGTTTTAATAAGTACAGTCTTAATAATGTGTATATATATATATATATATATATATATATATATATATAATTTTGAATTAAAAAATTAATTTTTGTTCCATTTATAGAAACGTAAAAAATACGTTTCTTAAACCATGATTTTAAAAATATTTCTGTTGAAACGTTTCTTATTGACGGTTAAAAAATATTGGATATGTTTAGAAAACGAACATGTGCTACGTGGGGATATTTAATAACACATTTTATATGAAACACACTATATATCATATTTTTCATTCGACATACATTTGAAGAAATGATTTTTTCGTTTTTGATATCTTTTTCTTTTTCTCTTCTTTTATATCTTTTATATCTTCTTTTTCTTCTATATCTTCTTCTTTCTCTTCTTTTTTGTTATAACGTCTAGGTCTCCCCGATTGTTTTTTCCTTTGGGATAAATTCATTCGCTAATTTTTCCACATATTTTGTATGGATTATTAAAATATACATTTATTTTATAAAATAAAAGCCGATTTACATATATAATTTAATTTTGTATGAATAAAAAAATGATTCACGCTGAAAATATTTTTCTCTATATGACAGACGTACGCGAAGTGATGTTCGCATCGACATCCCAAGTGTCTCAAGGTCTATCAGCTACGGAATACATTGCCATTGGGCTCTCTTCCGTCATCTTGGCTCTCATATACGTAGCCAGCGTATCGTTATATTTGCACAGCAGAAGGGTAAAGAGAAAATCCATTGAGGAGGCGAACATCACTCTCGACGGCGGTCGAGAGGGTGGTGGGTTGGTCAAGAATAATCCGTTGCTGACTGCTACGAGACACTTTGAAAGCGACACGAATAGCGGACTTACCGAGAGCGATTTAGGCGATGATCTGCCACCGAGTGATAATGAACAAGGTTTTGAAAACGTAAGTAAATTGATTTTTTTTGCCCAATTTATTCAATTTTTATTCAAGCAATCTGCGTTTTTAGTTTATACTTTAATAAATTGCCTAAGAATTCAGATATATTTTTGTTTGGATTTTCAATTTCTGAAAAATAATTTCAGACAATTTAGTCTTAATTATCAGAATCATTTTTCTTTTAAGTTTCTTTTTTAGAAGAATATCTGAAAATTGTAAGAAAACTTCAGACACTTTGTCTGCAGTTATTTTTTACAGTGTAAATGACTATTTTATCGGAAAGTATACATCATATTCATACATAAATATATTTGTTTTTACACAATCGGGAATTACGAGAAATTGTAATTAACGTGTCAGAGGGAGATTGTAGATACATTTGTTTCGTCACGTAATTGGGCAAGCTTATACGTCGTCCCGAGGTGATGTTACACGTGCTTATTGAAATGCAAAACACCACCGGCAGTGAAATTATTCGGTTATCTCTTTGGGATTCGCGGTAGAGAAACCATTCATCTCCGCCGGATCACCGCGCGCGTTTAATAATGCATCCAATTAGCGCATTAGTTTTGCGCTCCGTTAGTCCGTGCCATCCCAACTAGACGAGGTGCATCCCACTTTTACATCGTGCCGCTTGTCGGAATATCACGCACCACGATTTCAGTGCGTTCTACCAACCGCTTCCACGTAGTACGATTCTTTTCTGAAACAGTTCTGAGCGTTGCGTTCAAAGATTTAGTCCTTGAACAAGCGTTTGGGTCAATATTAGTTGACCCAAATATTGATCAATCATAGGAAATAAAAGGATTTAGTGCGAAAGAGAGCTAACTTCGTAATTTTGTAAGGTCTCTTGCGAAGAGGTCCTCAATTCATTGTGAATCTTTGAATTGACAGTGGGTACACTTTTTCCAGCAGATAACTTCGGCGATTATTCATCCACACTGCGTGTATCTGGAGCAATCGGAAGGGCTCTTCTCCGCGGGTTCTATTCTGGGCGAGAGGCTACCGGAAGAGGATGTACGGGTCGTGGAGACGGCTGACAACCCGCATCAGCAGGATGTACCGGTTCTTCCAGGTGCTCAACGGAGGAAACTGTACTTCAATCCCGCGTACTTCGATCGACAGCTATTGCTGGTAAGTTGTCGCTTAATGGGACGGGGATGATTGAAGGAAAGTTGCTTATCCATATCATTCGTGCAAGTCATTCGCGCGAGTTTAACGTTTTCGAACTCTGGAATGTTTTACTAATGGCTCCTCTGAGGTCTGCTCGCTTCTACGTCTACGTCTACTTGACCAGCGACAAGATAATTTGAAAACAGCCTGGCATTTTTTTAGGCCCCACCTCCGGCCGCTATCGAGTTCCTACTCAAAATCCGAGAAGTCATCTCCATCGCCAAGCACAAGATGGCCGCGAAGAGATTCGTTCCTACTCTCAATGGTATTTGTTTTTCAAAACCGATATATCCTGTTGTATGAAATAAATGAAATAGATTTCTGAAAATTGCTTTTAATTTACTATTAAGAGTAATTAATCTCTTTTTTTTTCGCTTCATTATTATCGTCGTCATCATCATCATCATCATCATCATCACGCAGGTATTCCAGAAGAAGAGAGCAATTCCGATCGATGCGAGTCGGCAAAGTCGAGCAGACATCAGCAGAGAACAACACCCAGCTCCGTCCAGGGTGGCTCGGCCGCGAAATCACGCAGGTCCCAACGATGTACCGGATGCCCCGGCTGCAGCAGCGACTCCCCACGACAGCTGCCCTCGCTTCCCATGTCCGAGTTGTCGACCCATGGTGAGAGCAAGGTGCGCGCCTGGCTGGAGGATGTGCGGCCACCGCGACGTAGCTGGCGAGACGCCGAGGACACGCGCAGAAATTTTCAGGAGAACGCGCGGACGTTTGCCAGAAACCTGGAGTACCTAAAACAGTTGGCGAGACGCGACTTTGCCGATCCGGACGATCGCACGAGTCTCGCCGGCAAATCGATCTCCTCGTGGAAGGACAATCCACCGATGTTGAGAACCTTCCAGAATATCACTGTTAAAAGCGAGATTCTTGGAAACGATGATCGCAATAGCGCGTCCAGACGATCGACTAGGTCCATGTTTGACAAGTCCGAGTATGATCGTTACGGTCGTGGCACGCGGATGAACGGAACGACGTTCCAATTCACCGCTGGCGACGACGCGATAAACGCCAAGGTCCGCAAGGCCATCGAGAATTCTTTTATCAAGCAACTGGAAGAGAGCGCAGCCATAGAAATCGGGATGAAAGAGAGCGCAAAGGAGGACAAAAACATTAAGAGCGAGGACGAGTCGGCGAAGACGGAAAGATCATCGTCCAGTAACACTGAAAGATCGGAGAAATCGGCGAAATTGCAGCCGTCGCAGAACAATCCTGCTCCGAAGAGGTCGAGGAAGTCGAAGGCGCCGAGTGTGCCGCCGTCCAAGAAAAAGGAGCTTCCGGACATGATTAACGAACTACCTGGCGCGAAGAACACCGCGAAACGTATCATGGACGCCGTGATCCGCGAGATGGTGGATGTAAAAGCGTTGGATCATCACACGAGGTCATCCGATCGCACGACAGTCAGTAGTTACGAGGTGGACAGTCTCGAGCGTTCCAAGTGCAGCAGGAAATCGTCAACGTCGCCGGATCAGTCGTCAACGGACAATCAATCGAGCCCGGCTTTGTCGACGGCGCTGCCGATGGACGAGGAGCTGACGATGCAAAACGCCGTGATCAACACTCAAACCGGCGAGATGACAATGTCAAAACTTAACAATCAGATCCTTGTCCAAAGAAACTGCTACAACAGTTTACCAGAATTGATCAGCAGCCAGCGGCCGGAAGCATACGCGCTGGTGAGTGAAGTCTACGTGAATGACGGTTACGCCAGTCCAGCTTGCAGCGACGATAGCGGCCCGGAGATCCAGTATGAGCCGGAGAATCCAGGTCACTTGACCATCAGAGTACAAGACTCGCCCGAGAATTACGTCAAGCTTGACGAGTCCGAATACGAGCCGGATACGCTTGATCGGAAGCCGATGAAGCTGCGAATCAACGACGACATGCAATATGAACGCTCAGAGATGGTCAATGAGGTTTACGTGGACTCGTTGGAGCGGCCAGCACAGATCCTGCTCAGGAGCAAAGGTAGTTTCCGCGACGATAATTCCTCCGCGACTCGGCAACGCGGAAGTCTGCGAGAGATCTACGAGGCAAAACTCAAATCAAATTTGAAGGAATCGCACTTGATATTGCAAAATCACGATCCGAAATGTCAAATGAACGAGTCGAGTGACGGTACCCTATCGTGGAAGAAGTGCAAGTATCTGACGCCGGACAGTAGGCAAGCGAAACGGCAGCGGCAACCGCATAATCAGCCAGACGTGGTGCCATTGCCACCCACGGAGGAGATCTATCAACGGCCAAAGCCGCCGCGACGCGTTGAAGACGCGAAACTGCTGCTGCCACCGCCACCGTCGCCGTCGTCGTCGTCGTCGTCATTTCCGTTAAAAAACGTCCGGGACAGGAGACCTGTCGAAGCGGGTGACCCTACGGCCAGCAACGGCGCTCCTGTCCCGAAAGTCAACGGATATCATGTAGGGAACCAGACGTGTCTTTGCGCGTCGCAGACTCAACCTCTCGCGACCGAATACCAGGCTTACAATGAGAACTTGATGGGATTGGCATTCCTCGACGAGAAGATGGACAACCGTACCGTAACAAATGGCTGCAGCGATTGTCCGTGCGAGACACGAATCGAGATCGAAGATTCCAAAGACAGGTACAGGTTCTACGAAGACGCCGAAGAGGAGGTTTCGCGTGGAACAAGGACACCGCGAGAGAAACGCCCTGCCACAAGCTTCTCTCATTATAGAAGCTCCGCGAAGACTAGGATACGATCGTGGAGCGTCGATGATCATCGTCGAGAGGACCAGAACAAACTGATCAATGGCAGCAGAGCACAGAGCGGTTCCAGAACGAGACACCTGATGAAGAGTCTCTCGAGGAGTTGTGATTCCGGGAACGCGAACAATGGGATGCTACCTCTAATGGCGGACAATCGGCGCGGTCACGTCAAGGTTGAGGACAGTGGCTATCTCAGTAGCACCGACAGCACCGGCTCCCGCAAGCGACTGCTACGTCACGAGGTGAGCAGCGTGTCCGAGGAGACCGACGAGACTGAGTCGGTGTGCGATGGTGCCGAGAGCGAGAGCGGTGCCGAGAGCATCGGCACCGACAGCGTATTCTTCGGCAACTTTCGCAAACTGTCAGAGATGTCCAAGAGCGCCGATTCCGGCGTGGATCTGCACGGGAAGAATCCATCGCCGTATTATCATCAGCCGTTTTTTGCCGCGAGAGGTGACACCGCGCTAGTCCTGGAGAGAGCCAACTTTAGCACCAGCGACAGCGAGACTGAGAGCCTCGTCACCGTCTTGCCGCCCTGTAGCAGTCATTGTAACAGTTTGGTATCATAACGGAAGCCGATGGATTTTTCAAAGATCCTCCGGAAGGATCTATGATGACACTCATCATCATCATCATCATCATCAATCAGCTATACGGTTGTCCACTGCTGGACATAAGCCTCCCTAAAGATTTCCAGTATGTGTAGATGCGCTTTAGATCATCTGACCATCGAGTGGGTGGTCTACCTCTGCTGCAAAAAGCGTGATCTCGCGGTCTTCATTCGGTTATCTTCTTGGTCCATCTGCCATCATTCGTTCTGGCTAAGTGACCCGCCCAGTTCCATTTGAGACTTGATATTCTTGAAATGGCATCCGTGACTCCACTTCTCCTTCTCACTTCTTCATTTGGAACTCTATCTCTCAGGGATATAAGCCCAACATTGTCTTCTCCATGCTTCTCTGCGCTACTCTTATTTTGTTGGCCGTTTGTTTTGTTAGAGTCAGTGTCTCGGCTCCATAAGTTGATACAGGTAGAACGCATTGGTCATAGACTTTTCTTTTGAGACACATGGAACTATCGGATCTTAGTCTTCCAAAGGCTGCCCAGGTTAGACCTATTCTTCTGCCTATTTTACAGCTTGTCCCTGCCCAGTCTAACTTCGTGTCCCAAGTATTTGTACAAATATACTTGTTCAAGATTTAAGTTAGACTTTCATTGACAACCAAGTTTGTCATGAACTTTGTCTTACCGATGTTGATGTTCAGTCCAACTTCTTTGGATGTCCAAAGCTCCAGCTCACTTAGCATCTCTTTTGCTTCTCCGAAATTATCCGTAATTAATATCAGATCATCGGCGAAGCAAAGATGACCCAGCTTCTCACCCTTAATGTTGATACCGCGGTTCTCGATTTCAGTGCGCTTGAACATGTACTCCAACAGGTTGGTGAATAATTTGGGGGAGATGACATTACTCTGCCGTACACCCCGCTCTATTTTAAAATCGGACGTGTCTTCATGGAGTCTAATGGCAGCTTTCGCTCCAAGAAGCAAAATAATCGGTTATATTTTCTGATTTCTCACTAATCAGAAGAGTCATATTTGGTTTGATCATCAGGTTGAACTTTTTGAGAAGGAAATTCTTGAAATCTTGTCTATTTTTGTTAAAATCGTTGACAAAAATATCATTACACAATTCAATTATTACATTATGTAATTATGGCTAATAATTTAAACGTCAGAATTGTGTTTCAAGTGACATCTAATAAACTACATCTATCTCTAAGATATCTGTAAATTAAAATACATTTTTTAAATTAATTATTAAGATTTATAGAATATTTTTTACTTTTAATATTTAAATTTGTCACGTTGAAAGATTAAAAAAATCTTTTTACGTACTTTTTTATTACGCAATTTTTTCAATTTTTTAGAAATTACGAAAAAACTTAAGGTAATGTAAAAAATCTGAAAACAAATTAATTAAAAAATTTTAATGCATACTAATGTAACAGATCTGCAATTTTTATTCAGATATATGTATGATGACCATGTTTGCATCAGATAAACATGATGAAGATGATGTTGGCAGTATACGTTAAATATTATTTATAAATTTTATATTAAATATTATTTATAATATTAGAATCATTGTAAAGAGAAAAGAGAGAGAGAGATAGAGAGCATTCAATATATTTCTCCGTTTCTCGTAAATTTGAAGATGATATAATAATCGTCGAAATATATTTTGCAGTAAGAATATCACAAATTGTGAGAATTTCTCATTAATATCGGCTCTGTTTTTAGCCTACTTTTTGTCATCGTTACATTTACGTCATCGATGTAAAATTACGTTTAGAATGTAAGTAGAAATCAAAAACTTTTGCCATCATACAGTAGATAGAATATTCTATATTAAATTTAATATTATTAGGCTGACAAAAAAAAATGCGTTATTAAACTTTGGAATTTTAGTAAATTGAAATGTCACATAAATTCTGAATCTTTACAGGAAAGTTCTAAGGCCAGTATAGAGAAATTAATTTTAAAATAGATTATAATTTATGATAGTTTTATAAGTTTATTTACAATAAAATAGAAAGCGCTATGCGCTTAAAAGTTCATCAAGCGGGTAATTGATACTTGTTCTTGTTGTTCATTTCACAGAACTAAGAATTGAGACTTTTTTATGCGCTTTTACTATTTTTTATATATTAATATCATATCTTCGAGTAAATTATACACGAAAATTCAAATATTCAAACAAAACACACACACACACACACACATACGTCTAGCTTTTAATATTTATTAAAAGAAAATTTAATGTAAAGCGTCACATAAAAAAGACTAGAAATTTATTATAAATATATTTTTATATTATAAAATAGTTAATTATTATATTCGTAAAGTAATTTTAAATGATAACATATATATTAATATATTTATTTCTTTATTTATTATTTAGATATGTGCAATAAAAAAATCCAAGGTGATAGCGTTTTTATCGTAGATAATGATAAGAACATATATTTATGGATTCTTTTTTAATGCAAATTGTAATTTTTATTATCAAAATTATCGCAGTTATGGTAATCGATATGCTAGACGCATTATCGGCCGGAAGTGCAATATTAGTTTATAATGAAGGAAAAACTGCACAAATCATAAATTAAATAAGTAAGTAGTTTGCACGGATACACTGATACGATAGAGTAGAATTATTCCAAAATAATGAGTATTCACAAAATATGCCAAGATATCTTCTACAAGGTAATGACAGTATAAAAATTAAATAATTAATTAATAAGACAAATTATTTTATTATGAATATTTTGAATAAACATGTATTCCTAAGATGTTTTAAGAAAAAGATAATATGGAAGAATAAGCAATGTAAATAAGCAAAGAATAATGATATCTTACCAAAAAGGTATTAATATCCTTTATATTCTCCAGATAATACGTTATAAATAATTATAATTGCTAATTGCTATGACCATTATTGTTATTGTTTTCATTCTTTCTTTCGAAACTGTTATTACAGTTTTTAAGAAATAGTTTATAATATGATTGACACTTCTCTTTATTGATGAACAGTTAATTAATATACAGATAAGAAGAAAACTATGTATAATCTTATACAGGGATTATATATATTTTATATTAATTTATTAACTGAAACACACACACACACACACACATTCGCTTCGGGAGACGAGATATGTCGTCTTTTTATACAAAATCACCCTAAGCGAATGTGTTGATATTTTCATACTTCTCTTTTGTTGAAAATCCTTGTACTTAAGATACATTTGTCGTTAGTATTTAAAACAATTTTACATAAATTAAAAATATTATTTTTTTTGCGAAGTTATATAAATATATATATTTTTATGTTTGTCATTATCTTTTTTAAAGTTTAATATATTTAATGATTATATTAAATTAATATATTATAAATTAATATATATTTCTGTATATTGTTTAATAAAATTGTTGTAATATCAGAAGCGCACGCTTCCATGTACCTGCCAAATGTAAATATTCGAGATAGATTTTAATATATACTGTTAAATGTATTTATATATATTATGCTATTTAATATCATTTTACAGGCGCAATATACTGTTTCAATATAAAAAAAATATATATTTTATAGAATGTTTATACAAAATACAATATATATGATATATTTATACAAATATGCCGTTACGATCGTACATATTTTCGAGAGTTTCAAAACGTTTAACAGAGAATATTATATTAATTTATTTTAATTATTTTAAATTTTAGCATAAATTAATATATTGTATGTTATTTATGAATTTAATAAAAATTATATATACTTGTGCACACACATATTATGTATATTGTTATGATCTTTAGAATTCACAATGAAATGTGCACAATGCCAACATTTCCTGAGTTATGAATAAAAATATGTTACATAAATTTATTAGTAATTATTATTTATTAATAATTATTCTTTTTTATAAAGTTTATATATAACTATTCGAGAACTAAGTTCTGTGTACATTATTCAAGTACTCACGAGCGATCGTAACGTTAGCATAAAAGATTTCATGGGAACAAATTTTGATAATTGCTCGAGCATTTTGGCGCGGGTAAGCTGGTGTCGGTAGGTTTTGGGTGCGTCAAAAAAAAAAAAAAAGCGCTTCGCACAAAATAAAGTATGTATTATTAAAGAGATATTTGAGAAAGCTTCGTTAATGAAATATCAAGCAAAATGTATGTGTCCTAACTTTTTTTTATCGCGTTATACGATTATATTGTTGAGTATTCCACAAAAAAACGACGTTGTTATCCTAGTTACAAGAAGCATTACATTGTGATTGTACATACATGTTTGTAACAAATTCTTAATATTTAATAATAAAAATTGTTAATGGGAAAAAGATGCAAAATGTCTAATTAAATACATATTAATTATGTATCCGTAAATGTGTGAAAATTTGTATTTTCTCCACATTTTTCCTACAATGAAGAATACATATATATCTTTGTCATCTTTGTTTTTACAATCATAATTCTTGAATTAATGTCATCTTTTTATCATATTTTTTTAGGATTATTTCTAAAGTTTAACAATTTCTAATGCAGAGATATAAACTCTATTACAAATTTTACTTTATTTTAAATTGAATTTAAAAAGAGAAAGTAAAAAAAAAAGAGAATCCAAATTTTTTTTATCAATTTTTTAATTTAATTCTATTCGTAAGTATTACTGTTTCTATGTATTTTTATAAACATATATACAGGATGAGTAATTTTAACCAATTTCAGTCATTTAGATCAATCTCGTCTAATTATTCTGTGCACAACAGTAAGGTAAAATAATCAAAAAATGAATATTTTATACAAGATATTTTATGTCAAAATGCTGGAACTTTTAAGCCTTAAAAAATTCTTAATAAAAAAACACTTTATTATAGTGTTTTGGAAAGTTCTCGAGGTGTGCTACAAGAATATATGTTTATTAAAAAATATAGTGTTCCATTTAAAAAATTAAAAATGACTTCTACGTGACTTTCAAACGACTAGTCAGGGTCAAATCAATGACACTGTCATATGTTCCCCTCGAAACCATACAACTTTTGTCCGAGTCATTTTTCTCTAAAACGCTTTGGTTCTAATATAATTGCATGCGTTAATTAAAATGACTCACCCTGTATAACAAAAGTATATAATGATAAGTTATAAATAATTTTGTATCAATAAAGATAGCGTTTCTTAAAACTTTTTAGAATTATTATTATTATTATATATAACGTATACATATTATATTTATTATACTCATTTAAGCTATATTGTTTTTCTCTTCTATACTTTCTATGGCTTTAGAAGATTGGTGTAGAATTTCTGAAAGAGTTTCGAGTAATTCATTTTTATAGTCAAATATTTGCTTTGAATTTAAGTCGTGTTCAGCAACTCCTTGCTTTTCTAATGAGTACTGTACTAATGACCACATAATATCCCTGAATTGTAAAAGTGCATTAGCAGTCCTAGAAAAAAATATAAGATTTAATAACAATCGTATAAAAGAATAAAATATTTGGGCAAATTGGAGTAAACACATACATAAAAAAATAAAAAAAATATATATATATAAATACTCACTTGTTATCACAAGAAAATCTTAAGGTCTGTCGTTGATTAATCCGAATTACAATTTCTATTCTATCATCGTTTTTCTGAAATTCAAAACAAATTATAAATTGCATAATATTATCCATTATACATACATAGATACATTTGTACACATATAAATGCATGTATATAACATTTAATTGTACAATTATTTCTTACCTCATAAAATTTAATTTCTCCTTGACTGAAAAGTAATACTGTTAGAGGTGATATCATGCTTGTTTCACGAATTACTATACTGCGTCTCATTTCGCAATGCGCAGCATTAAAATACGTCAAGTAAGGAGCTGGCCAAACTTTTCGCTTATAATTAACACTTTCTCCGGAAATAACAGCTTTGGAACGATCCCTGTAAAAGTAAAGTTACAAGTGAGATTACAACAACTCGCCTTTTTGATTTATAAATCTACAGTTATGTAGAATTTTTGCTTACTGAGTTCGGAGTTCATTGACGCCCTTTCTCAGGATTCCATTTTTAAATCCAATGTCTCTATGTTCTAACAATTGTTGCGTAGCAGAATATAACAGAGCTCGTACTAATTCGTCATTATTCTCATGTGTATTTGTTACATCGTCAAAATCATTATATATTGTATGTTTGTTCAACAAACGGCTTTGAATTAGTTGCTGAATAAACGTATTTCGTATCTCTATAAAATTATGATTTTAAGATAAATATATAAATTGAATTATATTAAATTATATAAATCCAAACAAAAGAATAATTAAAAAGTTATAATATATGATACTATTACTTACGACTTAGCACTTCCATTCTGTTCTGGCGAAGCCTCATTTGTTTACAGAACCTTGGTATTAAATGTGAATTCGTGGTATTGTGTTGGAACCATTGTTTATATATCCATGCTAATGCAATATGGTCGCTGGATGGATGGTACAATTTTTTATTTTCTCTAATTTCAGATTTGTGCTCCAGCACACCATAAAAGAGGGTGTTTTCACCATAGAATGCACTAGCTATCGTTACAACAGGCTGCATGCAGCTATTGTAAAACAAAAAAATATTCATTAATATGGAAAACTAACATGAAAAAAACATAATGTGATATAAATTTACATAAACATTTGACATAATCTAACATAAATTGACAAACAAAAACACATCTAAAATATATTATTTTTTAAACTTATTTATAAATATTATTATTTAATGTTATAATTACAATACTTAAATATGTAAATGTAAATATATACATAAATATATAAATAATAATTAATATATAAATATAAATAAATATATGAATTAATAAATAAATAATAATATATTAACATATATTAATATATATTATTATTTAAACTTACTTGAAAATGGAGGAGTATACCAATGCTTTACTAAATTTAGGATGCGTCGGGAATAACGCTATTCGTTTACCCAATGCTGTAAGATTCTCGTTCTCATCTAAAACTCCGAGATATATTAAATTCCTTACCGCTTTGTGTATTGAAACTGGATTAGGCGGTTCCAACAAGCCACTCAGAAATTTCTCTGCCTTTTCGTTCGTGTACGTTTTAGTGTCGAGAACTACTTTTTCGAGAGGATTGCACAAGACTTGTGGCAGTGGATGCGGCTCCAATTTTTCATAATCTACTTTTGTGATTATATGATAACTTTCACCAGGCTTAACTCGCCCAGCTCTTCCTTTTCTGCATTAAAAAAAAAAAAAAAAACATCTCAATATAAATAATTTTTTTTTATATATAGATATCTGCAATTTTGAAGACCTTTTTTCATGTATATAGATATGCGAATAATATAATATAATTTTATTACGGCACAATATATTTATTCTCCATAATTACCTCTGATGAATGTTCGCTTTGGAAACCCAGCGATTACTTATACACAGTAAATCTTTATTTTCATTCCATCGAGACTCCTTTCGTATGGCAGAGTCTATAACGTAAACTACATCACTGACGGTGATGCCAGTTTCAGCAATGTCAGTGGCCAAAATAATCTTCCGTGTGTCCTGGGATGTATGCTCGAAAATCTTGCGCTGTGCGTCATGCGATACTTTGGAATGGATTGGTAAAATTAGTTGCTTTTCCATTTCAAGCGGTAATAACTCGAGTATATCCTGCACTTTTGTAATGTCATTCCATCCAGGTAAAAAGCACAAAATAGCACCTGGTGGTTTATTCTGGGAGATCCATTTTATAATCTGTACCACTTTCTCGTAATCAACCAAAAGCCTTTCGTTCTCGTCATCGTTACGAGGATAATATCTAAACAATTGATATTTATTGATGCTTGGTAACCTTTCGATATCTTCCAGGAAATGCATTTTTACAGGATACAGTCTTCCGGGTACTTTAACAGCGGGACAATTAAAGTATTTTTGAAACATGTGCGCGTTTATAGTCGCCGACATGATCAGAATTTTCAAGTCAGGGTTCAGTTTGAGGGCTCTCTTGAGCAGAATCATTAACATGTCGGTATCAATTTGACGTTCGTGTGCCTCGTCCAAAATGACATGCGAACATCCCTCCAAACTGGGATTGGTCTGCAATTTTTTCAGCAGTATACCTGTAGTGCAAAAGAGTATCCCACCGAGTTGTTTCGGCCGTACTTGTTCCAATCTCACTTGAAAACCCACGACGTCCCCCACTACTTCTCCTCTTTCATGCGCGATACGATCCGCCAGAGAGATCGCTGAGATTCTACGTGGCTGCGATACCAATATATTACAATTGGTAGCATTTCCACTCCGTGCAAAATTATCCATGATAAACTGAGGTACTTGAGTAGTCTTGCCACAACCAGTATCACCTTCTATCAATAAAACCTGATTGTTTTCCAACTTAGAGAGAATTTCGTCCCTATAAAATAATATAAAATAAATATTAAAATATAAAAATAAAATATATAAATATAAAATAAATATAAAATAAAAATATATAAATAAATATATAATATAAAATAATAATACATAATAAAATATAATATAAATAATATAAAATAAATATATAGATAAAATAAAATAAAGATGGTATGTATTTATTGTACCTAAATTCGATGATTGGTAAATTAATAGCTTCATCCTTACGTCTTTCCAATAATCTTTGTTCCAATGTTTTATTACGATCATGAATATCCATGTAATTCGTTTCTTCAAGAAGTGGATGTTGGTTATATGTGTTTGGTTGCAACAGATTATATGTAACTTGATTGGTGTTTTCTTGCATTGTCATACTCCGTATTTTCTGAATATTATCATAGTACACATTAAAATTCTTAAATATATTACACAAATATTATAGTGCTTTACTTATACATAAAAAAATTGTAACTGCAGAATATTACCGTTTCATAAGTCTCGATCAAGTCTGTCATCTTGTCCAAAAGTTCAGAAGTAACACTTAAATCAATGGGCTTTATTTGTATGTTTTTTACGACATTGTTGTCATAGATGATTGGTTTACCGTTTTTCAATTTGCCATTCATTTCTAGCCACTGTAAACACTTAAAAGCTGCAGTCTTAAAAGCTACTCCTTTGGTTTTACTGATACTTTTAAAAGACATCACTGTTGGCCATTTGACATCCAATGTACTCTCCCATACTATAGACTTCTTTACTTTTATTTCCGTAAAATGTGAAGTTAGTACTGTTTGATCATTAAATTCATGACTGATTATTGTGTAAATAGACGTTAGAGTAGATTTGGGATCTGGATACAACCGTTCTAATCCTAAAATTTTGATTTTATTAAGCAAAATAAGTTGACAAAAATATATAGCTAGAAATAAATTATATAAGATATATATTTTTGTAAATTTACTTTTAAAGTTACAATCACATATTTAAATTAGAAATGCTTTGCTTTTATAATTTAATTTTTATTTATATATATGTATATATCAGATTCTAGAATAATTTCATTTTAAACGTAAAAAAGTTTATACATACTTTTTAAGGAAACCTTATTACTTTTTTGAAGTTCAAATTTATTGTAATTGTCTTCTAAATTATCAAAAGTTTCCTGCAAATTAAAATTTTTGCTGTTACCTTTAACAATTAAAATTTTACTATAGTTGATCATATATTGCTTACCTGTTTTAATTCAATATTTGAATGTAAATTGTCCGTATTTGCTACATTTTTATATGTGAAGTCCTTTTCCTAGAATATTGAAACAATAAAACAGATATTTGAAAATATTATCTTTAAAACTACTTGCACAAAGTTATACTTTTAAATTTACCTTAGATAAATCATTTTGATCCTTCACAGAAATACAGTACTGTACTGCACTACAAACATGCGAGTCTTTAATCACATCCTTGTATAAATACGATACACGACAATGCTTGAGCCTATATAACAAAATGATCATTACACATTTATATTTACGTTAAAGATTATTAATGCAATGTAGTAATTACTAATTAAGAATGCTAATTAATAATATTGATGAATAAAGCTGAGAATGATATAAATAAATATCTACTGTCATACCATTTATATGTCGATCTTTGTCCAGCAAGCATTAAAAATGTTCCTGACATGTTTGTTGTAGTGTATCTATCTATAATTTATGTAATTGTACATATATGCCAAACTCGCGTTTTCTGAAAAAAAGATAAATATTTCCAATTTATATTTAAAGCAAATTATGCTTAATTAAAAAAAAAAAATAACACGAAAAATTCATAATTCATCCATTTCGGTTGTCGAATAAAATTCATGTGGTCGCAAAGTTTGTTTTCATTTAGGTTAAATACGAACACGTTTATCTCTCGCGATGACAATAAAAATTAACGAAACGATTATGACAGCACTTACAAAGGAAATAGCGTGAAAATATTTTTATTCACATCAAGTGTCACTGACACGTGTTATTTTTCTTTAATTACCGGTTTTTTATGTCTACGATGTCCTAACCTGACAATCGAGTGATGTTCTCACAACAAAAGTTGCGTGAAATATACAACGTGACACGTGGACAAATAATCCGATTTTAGCACAAATGACAAGGAATTTATCAGTCGTAAAAATATAAAAATTATATTCGCTATTGGTGGAAATAATCTCGATAAATAAAGTTTTATATTCGATACATTCATCTATTACTTAACGTATCATTTACATTTTTATTGATGGAATATTTTTGCGCATCACCCTGTGTGTATTTTAGGTTAGGTTAGGTTAGATCAGGCCAGGTTAGATTAGATTACATCACGGAGGATGGAGTGGCTCAGCCGCTGTAAAAGCGGCAACAAATTCTTAGTGTTATAAAGACATGCTTTTAACTGTCACAGATCCGCTTCACTTTGGCAACGTCATGAGTAATTTCACTGAAAATGTGCAAGGCTTGAAGAAACCTTTCATGTCAATTTTATAACTGTCAGAGAGAAAAGAGAGGTTATGCTGCACGTGAGCTTACGTTACGGACCTGACACTCGTGGATCTTTACGTATATATTAAAATAAAATGAATGAAAAGCCGTGTCGTGCTTGTACGGACTTTAGGACCTGGGCGAAACGTCAGAAGGAAGCCTACGATTCGGAGAAGGTAAACCAGTAATTCGTAAAATAATTTCTTCATCACGTAATAATCTCATCTTGTGTCATCAGATTCGGTAGGAAAATTTCTACTTTTATCTTTTATATATTTTATTATTTATATATTTATATCTATATAATTTATATATATATATATATAATGCATTTATATATATATATATTTTATTTTTTACAATAATAATTTTATGACGTCATTATAATCTTGATGTAATTATTATTTTAAAAATTTATCTTCTGTAGGAAGCACAGAAAAAACAAGAGTACACTCCAGCTGCTGGTACTACTGGTACTCGAGAAGATTGCCCTTTAGATAAAGATGAATTAGGTTCAAAGTCTTGGGCTTTTTTACATACTATGGCTGCTTATTATCCTGATAAGCCGAATGAAAAACAGAAGGCTGACATGAAGAATTTCTTTCACATATTTTCCAAATTTTATCCTTGCAACATATGTGCGGAAGATTTGCAAGAACAGTTAAAACACTTGCCACCAGAGACTGGCTCGCAAGAAAAATTGAGTCAATGGCTATGCAGAATTCATAACGAGATAAACAAGAAGCTTGGAAAACCAGAATTTGATTGTAAATTGGTGAATCAAAGATGGAGGGATGGCTGGCTGGATGGCTCTTGTGATTGATGATAAATAACAATAGTAATTTTCAAATGTACAATGGGACCTGAATACAAGTATGGATTGTTGTATAGATAATTATTAATATATCTTTTCATTGAACACAATTTACTGGCTTTAGATTCAGTTGCGTAATATGTGTATATATATATATATATATATATATATATATACACACATTTTTATATTTTCTATATATATGTGTATATATATATATATATATATATATATATACACATATATATAGAAAATATAAAAATTGGTAACAACGTTCCTAAAAAGTTTTTCAATTTTATATCTTTTCCTGAAAAAATAGGATAAACTATTTTTTACTATGTTAAAATAAGAAACAGTCCGAAATTGCATCATGCACTTTATTATAAATAATATCTTTGTGACAAGATAAGATTAAAGTTTTGTAGATTCGAAATTTTTGCCACTGTAGGGTAGCAAAAAATTCAGTATTATTATTAACATTATTTGATTATCTATAAATTAGGGTATCTATTTTGATAGGACTCAATGCAAGAATGCGTATATTGCATATACGCATCATTGCATATGTATGGTAAAAAAATATATTGATATCACAAATATTGCTTTTCTTCAGTAACCTCTTCAATAAGGGTGCGTTCTGCCAGTGATGGCTCTTTCCTATCTATTACTTCTTTTCTATCGTGTGTGATTAAGATAAGCTGGTGTCCGTGTGATAGTAAATGCCGTGACTGCAGTTCGAGAACCAGGCTCGTAGCTGTGATCCTGTCCATGACCACCTATGGGCACAACTTGACATGTCCTAATGTGGAATGGAAAACGCTTATTGTTCACAGATGGTCGAGTTACGTATAAAAACGTTATGTGACCCAAGAAGACAATGCAAAGGGAACTTCCTTTGGCGACGCTTTCTCTCACCCATTGATCCACAACTAGAGTGATGGTCAATATCTATAAAAGACAAAAATATTTTTATAAAATATATAGAATGTTCTGTTCAGATAGGTACGCAAACACACACAAGTGGTTAGAAATTATAATACTTTAAAACTTGATGTATGAATTTACCGTTAGCGGGTGACAGAGGAACCACATTGATCCCAAGCTGATCAGGGAAAAGTAAAAATGGAGCTTTGTGTTCAGCTTTCTAATGGTCTTGAAACAACGGGTGACAAACACGAACCAGGCGATTAATTTCAATGCGATTAATCCGTAACCCGGTGGCGATTCGTAAATGTACAGCACTAGTCCGGGGTCGAATATCTCAGACTGATATATGTACAGCGACATTTGACAGAAGGCAGTAACACTGGTAAACAGCATGAGCCATCGGACTTGGGACGACGTGAGGACACTTTTCGTAACCGTGTAGCCTAGCGCGAGCAGCAACATGAGCACCGTGTACAGAGTTTCCGAGGACGCTGCCGAGAGCTGGGCCAACAGATGAGCGTTCTCGGCTGGTGCTCCTCTCAGACCGAGATTAACGTAGCTGTAAATGTCGCACAGCAAGCCGAATAACTGACACAACACAGAGATCATGAACAATTTGTAGGATACGTGCAGCAGCCTCCTAGAGCGTAGTTGCAGAGCTACGTAAAAACTAAGCGTGGTGACTATCACGTAGATACAGGCGGCCGCTATCAGCAGCGGCAGTATATCTGCAAAAGGAGATTAAGGGCACGATTAAGGAACGCTACTCTGAGTCCCGTCGAGTATCGTGAAGGTCAAATTACTTGCAGAATTCGTCCGCGGAGAAGTGCTCCTTCCAGAATGTACCCGTCGGCGCGTTAGTCAACGATATCCAGTACGTGACATTCAGACCTGTCTTGGAAGAGCAGTCGGCTAAAGCTATGAACCACCATCTCGGCCGTGCCGAGATGAATCTCCTCTGGCTGTCGCATCGAACTATACCATCGTCGCCCTCCGCGCATCCCGATAAGCGTAACGACGTGTTCAAGGGTATTATTTGACCGTAATCGATGTCGAGGATACTCTCTTTTTCTCGACACGTCTTGTTGGAAGGGTAGACGGTGGGCCATTGATGTGGTCCGTCATAGTAGAGCAGCAGATTCAATTCGCGCTCCTCGCCTCCTAATTGAAAGTTGTATCGGAAAGTACCGCGTTCCGTCAGAAAGCAGAATCTCGCGAGGAATGACCAATTCTGAAAATTCGTTTCCATTATCTATGGTTGTACCATCAATTTGTTAATCATCAAAGCTTTTATTATTTTATTGAACAATAACAGCATGAAAAAAGAATTAGTTCTTTATCATTCAATATTATTGTCTATTATATTAATTATATAATTATAAATTAAAAATATTTTTTATATTGTTTTATTGACAGTTTAGAGACCTCTATTATCTGTCATACAAAGTAAAATGTGTGCATATTGATCATGGAATTTTTAATTGTTGATTTGCCGAAATTTTTAACACAATATTCTAAATTGTATCATAAGAAAAAATGCAATTAAATTTTTAGTGATTAATTCTCGCGCAATTTATATATCAATTCACATAAATTTAATGAAAATTTATTCAGTCATATTTCAGTTGCAACAGAATGTAGACAGCATACAATATTTATAAAATATAACATATATTTTAATTATAAATTTTGATAAATATCTATAATTATTTGAATATTTTATAAATATTCATTAAAACATTTTATAAATATTTTTGTAATCTTAGATTGAACAGGTCATAAAAATTTATCATAAATATTTGACAAATATTTCTAAAACTATTACTACAAATATTAATTATAAATATATAAAATATTTAATTTATATATTAATAATACAGTTTTTATGACTTTTTTCTATTAAATGTACGCAAAATATACATACATAATATTTCAGAAAAATCAAAGCAGTAAAATTATTTATACATTAATCACACAAATATCATGTGCTGTCTGAGAGACGATTTTCTTTGCGCGTAATAGTATTGACTATGCAAAGTTGCCCGCAGAGGGATAGATCGAAGCTTCGCTATAAAATCGCGCTTGTTAATCAATCCGTTGGTATGCAATTACCTCGCGTGTCACCAAATCACCACGGAGTATCTTGGCATCGACGTTTCGCAGCAACGGATGCAGATGCGCGATCGAAAAGAGCAGTAATAAAAATGCCAGTTTTGAATTTCGAGTGCGCGACGCTCCTCGTGCGACTATTCCTCCGCACATAACTACTGTGATCGTTACGGACGCACACTGTCAGCGGTGTCGGGCAAGCACCTTGATCAATATTTCTCGCTGCCGTACGACTTGTATAACGAGCATCGATTTGATTGTTTGCATAAAAAACAGGCCGGCGTTAGCGAAATTGAAAAAAAAAACGCGGTTTGAAATTTTTTTATCCAGTTTTATATCTTCCTTATTTTCCTGCAATTTTTCTATTTTTAATATATTTAAATACACACACACACACATATATATATATATATATATATATATATATATATATATATATATTGTTTCTTTACACGCACTTTGAGAAGAGCGAAATGCAAATTGTAACAATGTAATCTAAAAACATAAATCTTAAAAAAAAATCTTGGACTTGTTTACTTGTGTGTGTTAGTCCTTTACAGTTTTTACATTATGTAAAATGAAATAGATATTGATTCGAGAAGGCAAATGAAAGCTAAAGTAGACAAATGCAGTTAAAATAAAAAGAGGGCGGGAAAATTTTTGGATTAACGAGAGGAAGCTACGTATTTACGCTTTTAAATCGATTACGCGCTCTGAATGACTCGAATGTCCCTGACATTTGTGTGCAACATCGCTTGCGCGACATGTACTATGCATGTGCAATGCGTCATTTTCTCGCTAGTTTAAATTGATTATTTGCGATGCGGCGAGAAAAAACATAATTCATTTGTCATAATATAATGTTAAATCAATCTTTTTACAGAGAAAAAATATATTTTTTTTTTATAGATAAGCGACACATAATTTATCATTTATGCATTTTTATGTAACTGGTTTAAAAGTTTCTCGCTTATTTATATCATTTATTTATTTTATATATACAAGAAAATATATAATTAAATTAAATTAAAATTAAAAGATTTCAGTTTTTTTTAGAACGAAAAAGTTTTTTAAAAAACAAAACAAATTAATAACAAATTGTGTGTGTATGAATATTAAATCAAATTTTAAAATTTAATTTTTTTAAATATTAATTTATCCCGAGCAAATTCTCTGTTCTTAATTTTCCCTTAGCTTTCTTCCTTTATTCCAACAGCACATGCGCAGAATGTCGGTGACCTACACTCGGCTGGGTTTAAGAAGCATACATAATTTTAATGTTATGAGCATACTCTGTCTTTATTCAACTTTCAGTAGGTAACAACAATAGAATGGATGCTTTTAGTGCGCTTAAGCATGCTCCTTAAACCCAGTTCTTTATTGTTAGATTGGGATTTTTTTTACATTTATTAAATTAGATTTTACAAAGTTTAAATTCAGGAGATTTATTTATGAAGGCATTACGATAATTATAAGTCGTAAAAATTTTAAAATATCATTTATCGAATCTTAAATGTAATGTTAATAATTGAATATTACATATAAATTTTACTTGACTAAATTTTACTTTTTGTTCTTTTTTACAATTTAATTAAAAAGAAAATTTTTTACAGATTTTATAAAATAAAATATACTTATTAGCATATTTATAAATTAAAAATTAAATTTTTGATATGCTTTTACAAATCTTTTCATAATTAATCGGAAAGTATTTCATAATTAATATATACATAATATACATAAATAATCAAAATATACTTGTGATATACGTATGATTGCTTTCTCTTGATCGATTATTTTTATACGTAAATTATATTAGAGAATGTCTCAGTGTGCGAATTCATTTTTATTAAATGATGAATTGTTTAAATTGTAAAATAATAAATTTATTTTTCTTTGATAAAAAATATTCTTTATTTAATATAAAAAAATATTAATTAATTTTACTAAATACTATTTAGAGATTTTTACATATTAACAAACTTATAAAAAATGTATGCCCTAAACAATTAAATAGCGAATAAATGAAGGATTTCTATTATATAATTATTTGAATGTAATATATTATTTGAATGTAATATATATTACCATTTCTTGTGTATGTTACTTTGTCTGTTAATATATAAGCCTTAATATTATTTCTATTTTTCAAATTTAGACGTAATTTTATTTAATTTACGTTATTAAGAAAATTTGGCAGTATTTAAATACTATGAGTTAATAAATTCCTTATAATGTAAATAGTATGAATGAGAAATTTGTGGAATTTTTTGCAATATTATACTAATTATTATATTATTAAAATATAATAATAATATTACAATATTATATAATTATTACATATGACATTATTGTATTAATACAACAGTTAAATACATCTGCATTTATGTTATATGTATATATAATATATAATGGAAAGCTTAATTTTTTAACGTTTACAAATATATATATATATATATATATATATATATATATATATATATATACATATAACTAACATAACGGATTAAATGCCAGAGAGGTTGAAAACAAACACGTAAAAACAGTCTTTTTAAAACGCAGAAAAAAACATGTATTGCAGAATAAACATGTTTAATATTCTATATTTATTTATAATGATATTGCCAGTTTTAAATTTGATCAGTTTGTGACATTGCTTCAATCGTTATTTTTGCACAATCAGATATAAACGCTCCGCCGTATCTCAATAATAAAAAGAATTGTGTCTTGATATACTTGTCGTTTGATTTATTATGTAAGTACAATATTTTATCCTTTTACTTTGTTTTAAAGATTTTTTAAAGAGTTACTTCGAGAAATATATATATTAAAAACATTTCGAAATTTTTGTATGTCATATATATAATTTAAAAAGAAACATATATTATCTAGTTTTTATAAATCATAGATTTGAGCACCGTAAAAAATCGATTATACTTTCATTTTGTTATATTACTATTTTTCTTTTTCCATAATTATTCAATGTAATTTTATTTCTGTATTAATTTTCTTTGGTAGATTATGGTTGAATTAAGGAAATGCGTTGATGATTATCTGAAAGTAAGGGATGAGATCGAACCAGGATTAATTGAAACTTTAATTAAAGATGAATCTATGGAAGAATCTGTGGAGTACTTACCAGTAAGTGATAAAAAAAAGGATATAATAAAATTAACAGTAACAATTTTGAAAAACAAAAGGAAATATCTTGATGAAAAATCAAAATTAGAAACAGCAGTGAATGATTATATATCTAAAGAGGGGTCGATAAGCCAGATTGCAAAAAACTACAAAATATCTTATAACGTTTTATGTAATGAAGTACGGAAGCGTCGTGATCTTGGAGAAAAATATCAATATGACAGGAAAATAATAGGAAGAAAATTTAATTTCACATATCAGGAAGAAGAATTTCTTTGGAAGGTTTTAAAAGAAACGATGATAGAATTGCAATCTTGCTTCTGTAAGACCTGCGTTTTAATAGAATTGTCAATCCTGGTCTACAAATTTGCCAAACAAAATAATAAACAATGTTTAGCACTTTGGGAAGTTATTAGAAGAGCAGATTTAGGATGGCTGAAAGAGTTTGAAATAAGGCACAGTAACGAAATTTCAGACTTTTGCAGTAATAGTTGCTTTTTCGCTTAAAAAAAGCAGACGAATAATAAAACCATAACTTTTCTTTGTTTCGAGAAATTATCGTTGTTAAATAGTTTAAATTTTTTTACAGTTAACAAATTTTGATCTGTTTCGAAAATATGCACTCTGGTGAAATATTGACACAACACGCCAGTATTTATTATTTTTTTATTTATATTTAAATTTATACTTAATAAAAACAGTTTGAGGCGTGAAATATTTAAAGAAGAAACATCTATCGTTTTTATAAGTGACTTTAAATTTAAGATGTGTTTTTATAAACGGAAAGAAAATGTCGAGAAATATGTACTATTCTAATTTATAAACACAAACAAGCTTTTATATATAATTAGGTTCTACAATATATTTATTGCTTTTGAACAATAAATAATTGTTGTTGAAAATATCTAGGTATATTTTTATATGTTTTAATGTTTTACAAATTTTTATAATATCTAAATATTATAAAAAAGGTTATAAAAAATTATGTATAATAAGCGTAAAAGAAGAGAAAAATTATACTTGTTAAATGAATTCCTATTAGTACATATTAACATTTTCTATATATGCTACCTGTCAATATTGTTAACCCGAAATACTCAAGGTTTTTTTTGTTTTTTGTTTTGTTTTGTTTTTATAATATTTTATATTAATCTTTATGCATAATAAATGTATGAATAAATCAAAGTTATATTTGTGTAAATAAATCTAAGAAATTTCGGTCCGTCAATCTCAACTTCTTGTACTATTTGAATAAATAAACTATTCAATTAAACAATCATTATTTTAATGGCGTGAGAAAAAAAGAGTACAAATTAATATATTTATATATGTGTTTAAAAATGTATCTCTATCTGTCTTATATTTTTTATATATACAAAAAATATAGTAAAATTATTACGACAGTTTAATCGAGCACCTTAATATATGTAATAACATTTATGTATAATAATAGATAAAATCGACAGAAATAAATCTAATTTTTCTTACTATCAAGAAAGATTACAAAATTATTTAATAAAGATAACGTAATTTTTATATTTATATCCTTCATATACTTCAATTTAAAATCGTAAGCTTATAAGTTTTGTTAAAAGACACTAACAATAAGTAATTTTAAAAAATAAAAGCTCTGTTGTTATTTAATTAAACTTTAATTATTACTATTTAAAAACATATGAAAATTAGAAGAAATTATAATCGTAGAAAAGCAAGCAAAAAATAGAAAAAACCTTTTTTGTATTTAAACACTTATTTGTAAAAAGAAAATCTACTCAGATATTTTCAATAATAATTATTTATTGTTTAAAAGCAATAAATATATTGTAAAGTCTAATTGTATTAAGTTAACTTTTAAGTCACAATTACGCGAATTACTGCAATGTGATCAAAATAAGAAGAGTAACTTATTTAATTGGTTAATTTAAAAAAAGATACATCTTTATAATATTAAATATGTATCAATAAATTTTTAACATTTCTTAACAGATCTTTATTTTTATTACTATGTTATTTGTTGAATAGAAATTTAAATGTTTTGCCAATAATTATAAATTTTAATTTGCATTGAAAAGGTGATGTTGGGTAAACTTTATTTTGCGGAAAGTTGCAAACTATAATAAGACGTTTCTCTTTTGCACATGTGTGATATTTTTAACATTACATTGTACTTAAATTTGTAAGTCTTTTTTAATTAAGTTTTATTAAATAATAAATAGTTTAAATTGCAAAATATTAATCTCTTATTTTTCTCTCTTAATATTTTTTTTCATCATAAAAAAAAGAATAAAAAAATTTATTCGTTTGTTAAGAAATTTTATTATTAATAAAATTAATACATATTTATTTAATTAATTAATTTAATTAATTAATATAAAAATGAATAAATGTTAATTTTACTAAATAATTTTTAGAGTTTCGTATTTTAACAATTTTATATAAATGTATTAGAAAAAAAGTATGGCTTAGAAAATTATATAGCTAAAAAATGAGAGATTTTTATTACGTAACGATTATCTGAATGTATGTTATCAGTTCTTATATATATTGCTTTATTTTTGTTAATATATTATAAAACCTTAATATTATTTCTATTTTACAAATTGGCGGAGTATTTAAATAGTATTATAATAGTTAATAAATTATTTATAATTCTATAAATAATAAAATTGCGAAGTCGTGATACCCGTTATACGTAAATTCTTTGCAATATTATATAGCATCTGTTTTCATATTAAACAAAAGCTCGCGCATTAATACGTTATATGTTTAAAGATAAACATGTGTTTATTTACATTTATTCGATCGGTATCACAACTGAATGTGTTGTTTAAACGCAAATGCTTATGTAGCATGAATTTCTTTACAAAATTACATTCTTATTTTATTTATATAATATAATTTTTATAATGTTAATATGTATACGATAAAGGTATATAACATAATAATGGAGTTTATATTATATTTATAAAAAGAAATAAAATATTTACTTACTGTAATCAATTATTACATTTATATGTCCATCTTCCTCTACATATATTATTTTAAATGTATATTCAAAACTTGCGTGTCTACATCGTTAGATTGTTGACAATTTTACTTGACGTAAGACACATCCTTTATATAAAATTAATTAAGAGTATCTTATAATTCTTCATAAATTTTTACTTAGTTATTAATATTGCTCCGAATAATATCTTGCATATATTAATAAATATAAATATAAATAAATATGCATATATAATAATTTATTAATAAATATATCAATAAAGCTACGTTCAAATATTAGTTGACAAACGAAATTTAAATTTAAATTACTATAGAATTTGATACTATATAATATGGTACTATACTATTATACGACGATAAATATCTGTGCACTTGTTGTTATGTATATGTGAAATATATACTCGAAATTTTAATTTGTTACATACAAGTAATTGGCACAGTTAAAATGTCAAAGGCTGAAAATCAACCACATTATTTGAGACGCAAAAAAAAAACATATTGCTTAAAGTTCTTGAGTTAATATCATATTTATTTTTCTAATATAATTCTGCCAACCGTAAGTTCTGTCATTTTGTGACATTGCTTTAATCGTTATTTCTATACAATATAAGAAGTATAGTATCTTAATTGTGAAAAGAAATTTAGATTTCTAGATTTATTTGCCGTTTGATTTATTTTGTATTTTATTTCCGTACTTTGTGTTTACTTTAATCTTTTAAAGAGTTATTTCGAAAATATTTAAAAACATTTTGCAGCTTTAGTGTTTTATATATTTTATACACACATTATTTAAATAAAAAAGGTCTATTAAATAGTTTCTATAAGTTGTAGACAAAAACAGATTTAAACACCATGAAAATCATAATAATATACCTAATATTTATTTTGCTAATTGCAATTTGTTTGTTTCTTAATTATGCAAAGTGGTTTTATTTCTATATTAATTTTCTTTGGTACATTATCTCAATGGAAATCAGAAAATTGATAAATGATTATCTTAAAATAAAGAATAAGCTCGAGCCAAAATATCTAAAGTTTTAAATAAAAATATATCTGTGGAAAACGTAACAAAAAATGTTGAAGAAATGCTTTTTATGAGATTAACAACAACACTTTTAAAAAACAAAGAGTAATACTTTAATAGAAAACCAAAATTCAAGGCAGCAGTAAACGATTATATATCTAAAAAAAAGAGGATCGTTGCAGCAAATTGCAGAATATTATTCCGATATTTCTCTTACAAGGAAAAATATGGAAGTGTCCCCCTCAGATTTTAATGAGCTTTCAATATGTTGTAATAATAGGTCAAAATAGAAGACACATTGTTTTATACGTGCTCATACGGCTGTTAAGGGGATGAAACACCCTCTTGAAAAAAATCCTCCATTTGATCAAGAGATTACTGATTAAAAATAATTAAAATAAAAATATAAATATTAAGTATTATACAGATTATTCAATAAATGCCTTAAATAAACTTGGAAGCTGCAATAATTTACACTTAGTGCTTTGCTTAATCGTATCTTACAAATTGTGTTTTTTTCTATACTCATTTGATTTCTTTTTTTATTTTTTAATTATGTGGAACAATAAAAAGTATTCTCTCGGTTTCAGCATTAATGAGAATGAGATAAAATTATTTGTACTAATTTTTCTAACCTTGGAAGAGAGAGAGAGAGGGAGAGAGAGAGAGAGAGAGAAAGAGAGAGAGAGAGAGAGAGAGAGAATCTGTTTTACAAGATCCTTAAAAAAATATATATCTATTAATATTAAGAATAATACATTTATTTATTTATATTTATATTTTTCTATGCATTTTGAAAAACAGTTTTTGAAGAACAGTTCTTTCTATCTTTCTCTTTTTTTTTCTCTAAAATCGCTAAAAAATACCTTACAGGCTGCGATCAAGACTATGAATGGTTCGAAATATTATTCTATCTTTGTTCTATATTTTATGAGAATAAAGATAGAATGATGTGTCGAAGCATTCGTAAGTCTCGACCGCAGATTTAGTTTAAAAGAGAAATCATCTGAAGAATAAAATAGTTTCAGGTTAATAAAGAATAAAGTAGTTTCAGTCTTAATATGTGAGAATATAAATGAGATTTTATCTTACTAATTTTTTATTTAACATTTGGAATTATATTAATCGCAACGATAAGAAAAAACAATTTTACATGTGGACATTTGTTATTTATTAAAACTTTGACAAGTTAAATATAATCTTTATTAAATTTATAAATAAAGTATTTTAAAAAAATCATGTAAAAAAAAGAAAATATTCTTTTTTATTAAGAGGGTTTATAAAATATACATATTGAGAATACAATTTTTCGGTATTTTAATCCTCAGATAAACAAAAGTCAGTCGTAAATCACATCTGTTGATTCATGCTGAGAAGAAAAGTGAAAAAGAAAAGCCATAGATTTATCACTATATAGACAATCTAGTTGTAAAAACAAGAAATAAAAAATATGGATTAAAGTCTCGCAACGATTTGTCCTTCACTACTCAGATATTCGTTAATAATTAATATTTCATGAAAGAAAAGAATCGTGGCATTCATCGTGACGTAATAACGTGCCATGCAGATTTTCAAATAGATGAGAGAGTATCTGTTCGAAACGGTTATCAATTAAAAAAATATTAAAACGAAATCATAAATTTAAAGAAGTAGTGAAAAGTAATTGGTTTAGAAGTTTTAATCTAGAAAGTTTTTTCAAGAATTTATAGGATGTGCCTTCCACCGTTGCTAATATGTATTGATTTATCAGAATAAAAGAATGTTTATTCTTTCTTCCAATGTCAGTCAAATACTTTGAAGCATTTTTAACTGAAAAAGAATATACCTGAAGTCTGCAATGACTATACAAGCACACAAAAGTCACTGTAGTTTACAGACGCAACGCGACAGTGCTAGGTGCTACAAGAAACTTTGTGAGCTCATGTGTATAAGTTATATAAACGAAATCAGATAAAAACCAATAAATAAATCACGTTGCGAGCTTTTTTGTCCATCGTTAAATTTTTTTTTCGATGGCTACGATAACAAGCTTGCCCGCCGAAGTGATTGAAATCATTCTGGGAGACGAAAATGTTAGTATTGAAGATGTCTTGAGTTTTAGTTCCACGTGCAAAAGATTCCAGGAGATAAGACTAACTAATAAGTTTTGGGCAACGAAATTTTATCAGAGGTATGTCTCTTTGTTTATAAATTTTTATATATTATTCTACTAATTTTTACGCATAGAACTCTTAGCAAAAATTTCTATAGTATAACTCTTAAGCTTTAAAATTTGGTAAGAAAAGTTAAAAAAATGGTTGCAGAACAAAGTGAAGCGCACGTGCATTTAGTTTGTCCCGAGTATTTTTCTTAATGAATAAAGCTATTTGTTTAATTTATAAAAAATTATGAAACTATTAAAAATAAAGCCAGAATTCTCCAGAATAATAAGTTTTTACGAAGTGAGAATATGCGAGCGTCACACGCATCTTTCAGTACCTATATTTCTTTAAATATTATTTCTAAAGTTATATTTATATTTTTTAATGAAGTATTATACACCAATAATAACTTGAAAATTGAAAATAGGTTGGTAAAAAAACAGGTCAATAAGATAAAATATATAAAGAAACAGAATAAATTTTTATTACCCTTTTTATTTTACATAACAGATAATGTTGAAATTTTTAAACAAATAAGATTTATGATGTTTACTTTATATCAACAATAGTTAATTTTAATTTATTAAACATTTTAAGACGTTAAGTTGATTGCTAATTTTAAAATAAATGTTGATTTAAATATATGTTCATAATAATAATTTTAATTAAATCGCACACATAGAAAAGTTTAATTTACTTCATATAATTTACATAATTTTATATAAACTTTCTGTTCATACTTTATGATTTCTACAATTTTATATTCTACTATCACTATATACAATCAATTTTATTTATTTGGAAATTGTAAAGAGAGATTGAGTTTTATTTCTTATAAAATTTTACTTTAGTTTCTATTTTTATTCTTACTTTAATGAGATGCGCAGAGAATTAAAATATATTTATACATTTATTTTTTAATCGATTTTTCATTAAAACTTAATTTAAATTGATTAACTTAAACTTGATACAAGATTATTGCAGCAAAAGCGTTTCAATAATACGATTATATTTTGAGTGTGTGTGTCGCTATTCGCTATCTATTACTATTGTGATCATTTTATTCAATTTGGTTTAAGATATTAATACATTACAATCTTTATCTTTATTAAATAAAAAATTAATGTTATATTTATAATGTTTCTAATTTGTCCCAAATATTAATGTAGTTAAAAAATTTATATTTGTACTTTAGAAAGTATATTGTTTATAGTTTATGTCTGATAATATGGTGTTGTTTTGTATAATATTTGAGAATTTATTGTCTCAATTTTAGATGTTCTTCTGCGAGAAAAAAGTATAATACGGAGAAACAAAAGAAAATTTTTGACCATTCCAATTTTGAACAACAAATTAAAGAAGGTATAAAATATGTCAAAAAAATTCAGTATTATGTATCTTTAATGGCAGAGAATGATTTATGCCACGATGACAAAGAAGAATTGGAATATCTTCTGCGTTCCATAGCCGAAAATTCGAAATCTCAGATTTACTTATTTGTTGCAGATGAGTTAAATAGAATCGTTTCTACACAATCGTCACGGTAGAATTCAATCAATTAAATATTAGCATTACAACTATTAATACAGTTATTGTACATTCTGAATGTGTAAATATATTTTAGGAAACCCAGTTGCAATTTAACAAGTGCATATAACTTTGGTATAATTATTCGATGTCTAAAACAATATCGATTAATGTTCAAGCGAAACAAATTTATAAACATGCCAGAAAAAAAGCAGCTTTTAGAACGGCTACTTACTATTGTAGCACAATATTTTGACCCACATATATCTTTTTCCGTTATGAAAACGTGTTTTGATAATATTACGGAAGAAGTACTATCTCACCTTAAAACAAAATATCCTGGACATTCAATATTTTCAACATCTCCTGATCAATTTTCTGATTGGAGAAACAATAATATCAAGGACAATTTCTGGGATGAGACAGAAGCGAAAGAAATTATGTGCATACTTCAAAAATTCGTAACTTCTGAATTTTATGATTATAAGTTAAAGCAACTATTGATAACATTAGATCCACATAAAAACCGTGTACATTCCGTAAGTTATTTTAGATTATGTATATATAGTTATTTTAGTTACTTTATATTATAATTATAATTTGTTATGCGCAGTAGAAGCATAATTATGTTTTTATATCTTATAAAATAAAAAAAAACATGTGCAATAAAATTTTATTAACATAATTTATATATTGATATGTCTAGCTTTTACTTTATTTCGATGAGTCTCTACGATCTCTTATATATCACACCGTAGCCAGAAGGCTTGGCATACGCTGCGTTCTGAAGCCAGACGAAATACCAGATGAAGACAGAGAAGGTATTGCTATCATATGGCAGCCAAAATAGTGCGTATAATTTTAATTAAAAAATTTGTTAATTTTGTTTTTAATATTGGCATAATTTTTTTAAATCATAATCAGCAACTCATACAGTTTTATTATCTATTTAGTATTTAGATATGTATTAATTTCAACACTCTTCATATTCTATATTAAATCCAGAAAATCTGGATTTAGTATTTCTTGCAAATGTTTCTATGATTCTATTAATGAGACAGCATAAATTTCTTTTCACATTTTTCCTCGTTGAACCATAATCACAGATTTGAGTGTATTCAACCATAAGGTACAGTTAACTTTGTCTAACGATAGTTTAGGGAATTTTCTTATCGAGACAAATGTTATGTACAGTGTGAAATCATGATCAGAGATTTACGTGATCTCAGGGATAGAATCATAGAAAGAATTGCAAGAAATAGATATTCTGATTTAGTATTTGGATTTAGTACAGAATATAAAAAGTGTTGAAATTACGAGATGTGTCATGCCGTCAATATGTCATGTCGAAATTTATTAAATGGATAAAGAAGTTTGAGTTGATTATTATTAAAAATTGCATATTAATATTTAATTTGTGTTATTTATAAATATCGACTAAAACCCCATCATTTATTTTCGGACACTTTGTATCTATATATCTATATACATAAATACATATACTATATATATACGATATATATACGATATATATATATATATATATATACGATATATATTGTGTGTATATATATATATATATATATATATAAACACACAACCACAAACACACATACACGCACACGCACACGCACACGCACACGCACACGCACACGCACACGCACACGCACACGCACACGCACACGCACACGCACACGCACACGCACACGCACACGCACACGCACACGCACACGCACGCGCACGCGCACGCGCACACGCACACGCACGCGCACATATATGACATATTTTTTTATTCTTTTTAGTGATAATACAGAAAATTTGAATAATGCAAACTATTTTATGATAGTGGAAGATTACACAAATGTAACAGATACATTTTTTAAAATTGTTAGAGGGAGATATAACTATTTATCTCGTGAAGCTCTATTTAATTATGTGCAGGTTGGCAATTTTTTTACATATAGTTTTTATATGTATTTTTTATTAATTTTAATAATTAATTAAGATAACAATAAATTATAGATCTTGATCTAAAATCTAAATGATACGTTATGCCCATGACTATAGTAAAAATCATTTTACAATTTTTCACACAAAAGTTATAAAAAGAACTATGATTTCCTATCATTTTTGAAGTATATTTTTTATTATTTTTTATTCTTTACTTTAACTACAACTTTTTAGATTATTTTTACATAAAATTTTGATGTATGAAACATATAATTTTTGTGATCAAAGTACAAAATTTGAACTATGTTGGACATAGTTTTTCATAAATGAACTTAGAAAGTTGTGATTTTTACGATAATCTATTTTGATTTACTATTTTACTTATAAAAATGTTTGTTTGAAATTGTACAAGCTTGTAAAACTTTGTAAATATTTTTTATAACTTACTACAACTTACTACAACTTTGTCCAACTTATCATGAATTTGTTTTACCATTTTCACAAATTTGTAATTTGTTGATGAAAATTTTAATTTTTCCTAAAAATATGTGAATTGTTGTAATATTATTTTTATCAAAAGATTTAATAAATTTCATAAGCAATGAGTAAAAGTATAAATAAATATTTTCATTTTTATATCTGTAATTAAAATTTTGTTACTATACGTTTTTTAGATAATAGCTTTTATAATACATGATTATGACTTTGATAACATATATGGTCTAGAAGAATATGAATGGGAATTAAATATTATTATAAAAATAATACAAAATGGAGATATTAATATTACAAAACCAATAAAGGTAACTTATCTAGTATCTAATAATATAAACTAATATTCATATAATGAATGTGTAAAAAATTATACAAATTATAGTTATCTATCCGCTAAAAAAAGTGGACAAATAAGAAAAATTTATAAAATTTCAAATGTTTATAACACATAATATTAAAAATTATCATATAAAGGTGATTAAAAAATGAATATGAAGATTTAAGTCTGTATTTTGAGACTCTTTTAATGTCGACTACGTAAGATGATTAGTTTTTTAATGACAGATGACATAATAAAATCCATATTTTTTTAAATTAACATAACTCAGCGAAAAATTACATATTAATTTCTGCGATAATGCATTTTGAAGGGAAGAAATTGAATAACTTTCATGCGCTTTGTATCTCATTGAGCTCAATTGATTCACGACTGCAACTCATTAACGTGGATTTTCCATTATCCGATGTTGTATTTTATTATCCACTATAAAAGAATTAATCATTTCACGTAATCAGCATTAAAAGTTTCTCAAAATACAGAGTTCAAGTTTTATTTTCATGTTTTAATCACTTCGATACAATAAATATTAATTGTCTTATAGCATTTAAAATTTCATAATTATTTCTTATTTTTTTAATGTACTTTTTTCTAATGTAACTTTTTTATAGCGGAATGTATATTTAAGCTATTATATTAATTAATTTAGAAACAGCTCAACAAAATATTGATTATATTCTGCTATTGTATTTTTCACACATACGCATACTCACACGTACACGACATGCACGCAGGTTAGATCTGACATCGTAAGAACAAAACCAAAAATAAGAAATGAAAAAATCAAATTTGCGATTGGTATGATTGTGAAGTATCTTTTCAAAAATGTATTGTCTCATATTGGAGACTGTGGTTTTCAAGTATATCACTTTGGCGTAATAATAGGTTGGCATTTTAAATGTGAAGCTGCGTTTATAAAAGAATCATTGAGTTCTATAGCTCCATATCTGGCTGAATGTGAAAATCAGCACATTTGTTCAGGGCAATGTGAAAAATTTAATCAACCCCATTACCTAATTCTCATCGATAAAGATAAAATATGTTATGTACAACAGGGTATGAATATGAGTAACATACTTATGCATTATATATATATATATATATATATATTCTATTATTTTTAATTTGTACAATATAAAATATATTTTATTTTAGATGATTTATCAATATATCAACCAGAGTGGATTGATAATGTAGAGATAGGACGATATTTTTCTACATTCAATGGCACCCATTATGTACCAAATAAAAGCCTGGCAGAAGAGTATCCAAATGATATAGAAGCAATTCCCAAAATACTTCTCAATATTAATTAATATTACTATAAAATGTACAAGTTGTAATAAAATATTAAAATTATGCATAGATGTATTTTAATATTAAAGTGTTTTTAATATATTATGGTGATGCGCTAGAGATTGTAGAATTACATATCGTAGCAAAAAAAGAGTAGATAGAACTACTTATCGTAAAAGATATTAATTCTTATATCATACGTGAGTCACAATTTCGACGAGAAAGAATCTGTTTGTTGGTCACCTTGCAATTCAGATTGAAGTACACCTGTACGTTTTGGTTCTTGTCAACCAAAGCGATATCAATGATTAAACTTATATATCGGCATCTCGAGATTTTACGTGGTCTTTGTGTCTTTTTTTAATGGGCATTTGCCATTTGTCAGATACTTCTAGGCATCCTTCTCAGGATACGGGTATCGGGGAACCATTGATCGTAACCTTTTACTCGCGGTTCAAGAGATTTCGCATCTAATCGGCATTGTAATAAAATGTAATGTAAACGTATGCTAAAAAACCGATTGCATTATTTTTTTCTTACTAGGAGATGAAGATGCCAAGAAGTTTAAATATATTACTGGACAATAGCTACTGGATGAATATATTCAAGCATGAGTGTGTGTGTGTGTGTGTGTGTGTGTGTGTGTGTGTGTTGTATAGACATATGTTGTATATACAGGGTGTCCAGTAATAATTGTCCCGCCTCTCATGGGCAGATAGAGCAGGTTAAACTGAATAGAAAAGTCTTGTATTATTTTGCGATCTTTGTAATAATTAACAAGAATTTAATAAATTACTGTGAAAATATAAAGCTTTTAATGTTTACAAACAAGCAACTAGAAACTAGGCGAATAAGAGACAACCAAGTTAATGCGTCAATTTCGCAGAAAATAATTTTTTAATTTTGTAATATCAATCATAATTATATCATTATTATCAAGTTAAGAAAGAAATAATTTTTCAAGCAGATCAACTACAGAAAAATTATTAATAACGTGTATTTTTTATTCAAGTATACGTTTTAGTCAGAATAAATAAAAATAAATAATAAATGCAAAAGCTACTTATAATAGAAATAAAAATATAATGTGCACGCATTATATTTTATTATCTTCTCTTAGTTTGATTGATTAATCATTAAAGTTTCTTCAAAGTTTTGCTAAATATCTGAATTCTTTCAGCTGTTTCTTTATTTGGTTTTTGTAATTTGAGTTCAAAATATGTGTAATAATTTATCAATGTCTCTCTATTTCTTGCTGTAGATAAGATTTCTTTTACTTAAAATAAATTATTTTAATATTTATTGTCAACGGAGAGAGTAATTTCTCCTACTATAGAAGTTTGCCACAATTTCTAGCTATTAACGTAATTATAATAAGATAGTTATATAATATATACAAAAAAAATAAATAAATATAATAAACAGAAATTAAATAATTAAATATGCTTAGGCTTATAAAATTTAACTCAGAATCAATCTTTATATATTGATCTTCATAATTATAAGTAATAGAAGAATTTTCATATTTTTTAAAATTAATTTCCATGTGTTTCTTTACGTAAAATAAATAACTTTTTTTTTAAGATAATCAATATAAAGATAGTAATTTTACTTTATAGCGTAATAGAATCTGATACGATATAAATTGTTTTCAACATAACTGTGCAACAAACGTTTGTCTGAAAAGACTTCAGATGTAAGAAAAAATCAAAATTTAGTTAAAAAATTTTAGCATATAGTATTGTGCAAGAGATACATAATTATGTAATAAATCATATAATAAAATAGTTTGTTATAATCCTTTATGTTATACATTTTAACGTATTATTCATATTATACATTTGACACAACACCATTCAATATTATTAAATGTAGCAGTTTTGAAAAAGTCATAAAAGCTGTTTTATATTTGTCTTCCAAAATTGCGATGGGTTTAAAAAAAGTAAAAAAATGAAGATATAACTAACAAAAATAAAAAAATAGAAATTTTTAAATCATAATTTATATGTTAAATGTTGCCCGACAAATGGTGATTCTACAACATATATCATAAATAGATTAGTCTAACAATAAGAAATGTTTAGTCTAAGAAATGTTTAAATGGTATATACATTGATAAATGAATTTAATGACAAAAAATGGAAACGAAAGACCAAATAGCCAACATGATCTCAGGGTATCTAAAAGACATTGTTTGGAGGAACAAATACATAAGGACAGAAAGCACGGTCAGAATATATCAAAAATGCATCAATAATGACCTATGCGGAATAGACCAGGGCATGGATTATATAACTTTGAATGAAATTTTTCACTTTTCACTTTTCGCTCAGTCTGATTCCATGTGAATTTTTTCACGGAATAATGCAATTATATAGCTAAAAACGAATATAAATATATAATATTTTTCTGTGTATTTTGAAAAGCAGATTTTTACAGGACAGTTTTTCTTTCTATCTTTTTCTTTTCTTTCTCTAAAATCGCTAAAAGGTTCCTCACAGGCTGTGGTCAAGACTATGAATGGTTCGAAATATCATTCTATCTTTGTTCTATATTTTATGAGAACAAAGATAGAATGATGTGTCGAAGCATTCGTAACGCAGTCTCAACCGCAGCTTTAGTTTAAAAGAGAAATCATCTGAAGAATAAAATAGTTTCAGGTTAATAAGGAATAAAGTAGTTTCAGTCTTAATATGTAAGAATATATAAATGAGATTTTATCTTATTAATTTTTTATTTAACATTTGGAATTATATTAATCGCAACGATAAGAAAAAACAATTTTACATGTGGACATTTGCTACTTATTAAAACTTTGACAAGTTAAATATAGTATTTATTAAATTAATAAATAGAATATTTTTAAAAAATCATGTAAAAAAAAAAAATATTCTTATTTATTAAAAATATTTTTTATTAAGACGGTTTATAAAATATACATATTGAGAATACAATTTTTCGGTATTTTAACCCTCAAGTAAAAAAAAGCCAGTCGTAAATCACATCTGTTGATTCATGCTGAAAAGAAAAGTGAAAAGAAAAAGCCATAGATTTATCGCTATATGTATTGACCTATTAGAATAAAGGAATCTTTGTGTTTTTTCTTCTAATGTCAGTCAAATACTTTGAAGTATTTTTAACTTAAAAAAGAATATACCTGCAGTCTGGAATGTCTAGAAAAGCATACAAAAGTCACTGTAGTTTACAGACGCAACGCGACAGTGCTAGGTGCTACAAGAAACTTTGTGAGCTCATGTATAAGTTATATAAACGAAATCAGATAAAAACCAATAAATAAATCACGTTGCGAGCTTTTTTGTCCATCGTTAAATTTTTTTTTCGATGGCTACGATAACAAGCTTGCCCGCCGAAGTGATTGAAATCATTCTGGGAGATGAAAATGTTAGCATTGAAGATGTCTTGAGTTTTAGTTCCACGTGCAAAAGATTCCAGGAGATAAGACTAACTAATAAGTTTTGGGCAACGAAATTTTATCAGAGGTATGTCTCTTTGTTTATAAATTTTTATATATTATTCTACTAATTTTTACGCATAGAACTCTTAGCAAAAATTTCTATAGTATAACTCTTAAGCTTTAAAATTTGGTAAGAAAAGTTGAAAAAATAGTTGCAGAACAAAGTGAAGCGCACGTGCATTTAGTTTGTCCCGAGTATTTTTCTTAATGAATAAAGCTATTTGTTTAATCTATAACAAATTATGAAACTATTAAAAATAAAGCCAGAATTCTCCAATATAATAAGTTTTTACGAAGTGAGAATATGCGAGCGTCACACGCATCTTTCAGTACCTATATTTCTTTAAATATTATTTCTAAAATTATATTTATATTTTTTAATGAAGTATTATACACCAATAATAACTTATTAAAAATTGAAAATTGGTTGATAAAAAAACGGGTCAATAAGATAAAATATATAAAGAAACAGAATAAATTTTTATTACTCTTTTTATTTTACATAACAGATGATGTTGAAATTTTTAAACAAATAAGATTTATGATGTTTACTTTATATCAACAATAGTTAATTTTAATTTATTAAACATTTTAAAACATTAAGTTGATTGCTAATTTTAAAAAAATGTTGACTTAAATATATGTTCATAATAATAATTTTAATTAAATCGCACACATAGTTAGAAAAGTTTAATTTACTTCATAAATTTTACATAATTTTATATAAACTTTCTGTTTATACTTTATGATTTCTACAATTTTATATTCTACTATCACTATATACAATCAATTTTATTTATTTGGAAATTGTAAAGAGAGATTGAGTTTTATTTCTTATAAAATTTGACTTTAGTTTCTATTTTTATTCTTACTTTAATGGGATGCCCAGAGAATTAATATATATTTATACACACACATTTATTATTCAATCGATTTTTCATTAAAACTTAATTTAAAGTGATTAACTTAAACTTGATACAAGATGTTTACAGCAAAAGCGTTTCAATAATACGATTATATTTTGAGTGTGTGTGTCGCTATTCGCTATCTATTACTATTGTGATCATTTTATTCAATTTGGTTTAAGATATTAATACATTACAATCTTTATCTTTATTAAATAAAAAATTAATGTTATATTTATAATGTTTCTAATTTGTCCCAAATATTAATGTATTTAAAAAATTTATATTTGTACTTTAGAAAGTATATTGTTATAGTTTATGTCTGATAATATGGTGTTGTTTTGTAGAATATTTGAGAATTCATTGTCTCAATTTTAGATGTTCTTCTGCGAGAAAAAAGTATAATACGGAGAAACAAAAGAAAATTTTTGACCATTCCAATTTTGAACAACAAATTAAAGAAGGTTTAAAATATGTCAAAAAAATTCAGTATTATGTGTCTTTAATGACAGAGAATGATTTATGCCACGATGACAAAGAAGAATTGGAATATCTTCTGCGTTCCATAGCCGAAAATTCGAAATCTCAGATTTACTTATTTGTTGCAGATGAGTTAAATAGAATCGTTTCTACACAATCGTCACGGTAGAATTCAATCAATTAAATATTAGCATTACAACTATTAATACAGTTATTGTACATTCTGAATGTGTAAATATATTTTAGGGAACCCAGTTGCAATTTAACAAGTGCATATAACTTTGGTATAATTATTCAATGTCTAAAACAATATCGATTAATGTTCAAGCAAAACAAATTTATAAACATGCCAGAAAAAAAGCAGCTTTTAGAACGGCTACTTACTATTGTAGCACAATATTTTGACCCACATATATCTTTTTCCGTTATGAAAACGTGTTTTGATAATATTACGGAAGAAGTACTATCTCACCTTAAAACAAAATATCCTGGACATTCAATATTTTCAACATCTCCTGATCAATTTTCTGATTGGAGAAACAATAATATCAAGGACAATTTCTGGGATGAGACAGAAGCGAAAGAAATTATGTGCATACTTCAAAAATTCGTAACTTCTGAATTTTATAATTATAAGTTAAAGCAACTATTGATAACATTAGATCCACATAAAAACCGTGTACATTCCGTAAGTTATTTTAGATTATGTATATATAGTTATTTTAGTTACTTTATATTATAATTATAATTTGTCATGCGCAGTAGAAGCATAATTATGTTTTTATATCTTATAAAATAAAAACAAACATATGCAATAAAATTTTATTAACATAATTTATATATTGATATGTCTAGCTTTTACTTTATTTCGATGAGTCTCTACGATCTCTTATATATCACACCGTAGCCAGAAGGCTTGGCATACGCTGCGTTCTGAAACCAGACGAAATACCAGACGAAGACAGAGAAGGTATTGCTATCATATGGCAGCCAAAATAGTGCGTATAATTTTAATTAAAAAATTTGTTAATTTTGTTTTTAATATTGGCATAATTTTTTAAAATAATAATCAGCAACTCATACAGTTTTATTATCTATTTAGTATTAAGATATGTATTAATTTCAACACTCTTCATATTCTATATTAAATCCAGAACATCTGGATTTAGTATTTCTTGCAAATTTTTAGTATTTCTTGCAAATATTTCTATGATTCTATTAATGAGATAGCATAAATCTCTTTTCACATTTTTCCTCGTTAAACCATAATCACAGATTTGAGTGTATTCAACCATAAGGTACAGTTAACTTTGTCTAACAACAGTTTAGGGAATTTTCTTATGAAGACAAATGTTATGTACAGTGTGAAATCATGATCAGAGATTTACGTGATCTCAGGGATAGAATCATAGAAAGAATTGCAAGAAATAGATATTCTGATTTAGTATTTGAATTTAGTACAGAATATAAAAAGTGTTGAAATTACGAGATGTGTCATGCCGTCAATAGGCCATGTCGAAATTTATTGAATGGATAAAGAAACTGTTTGAGTTGATTATTATTAAAAATTGCATATTAATATTTAGTTTGTGTTATTTATAAATATCGACTAAAACCCTATCATTTATTTTCGGACACTTTGTCTATATATCTATATACATATATACATATACTATATACATACGATATATATATATACATAAACACATAACCACAAACACACATACACGCACACGCACACACACACATATATGACGTATTTTTTTATTCTTTTCAGTGATAATACAGAACATTTGAATATTGCAAACTATTTTATGATAGTGCAAAATTACACAAATGAAGCATATACAATTTTTAAAATTGTTAGAGGAAGATGTAACTATTTATCTCGTAAAGCTCTATTTAGTTATGTGCAGGTTGGCAATTTTTTTACATATAGTTTTCATATTTATTTTTTATTATTTTTAATAATTAATTAAGATAACAATGAATTATAGATCTGGATCTAAAATCTGAATGATACGTTATGTCCACGACTATAGTAAAAATCATTTTACAATTTTTCACACAAAAGTTATAAAAAGAACTATGATTTCCTATCATTTTCGAAGTATATTTTTTATTATTTTTTATTCTTTACTTTAACTACATCTTTTTAGATTATTTTTACATATAATTTTTATGTACGAAACATATAATTTTTGTGATCAAAGTACAAATTTTGAACCATGTTGGACATAGTTTTTCATAAATGAACTTAGAAAGTTGTGAATAATTGTGATTTTTACAATAATCTATTTTTATTTACTATTTTACTTATAAAAATGTTCGTAAGAAGTTATACAAGCTTGTTAAACTTTGTAAATATTTTTTATAACTCACTACCACTTTGTCCAACTTATCATGAATTTGTTTTACTATTTTCATAAATTTGTAATTTGTTGATGAAAATTTTAATTTTTCTTAAAAATATGTGAATTGTTGTAAAATTATTTGCATCAAAAGACTCAATAAATTTTATAAGCAATGAGTAAAAGTATAAATAAATATTTTCATTTTTATATTTGTAATTAAAATTTTGTTACTATACGTTTTTTTAGATAATAGCTTTTATAATACATAATTACGACTTTGATAACATATATCGTCTAGAAGAATATGAATGGGAATTAAATATTATTATAAAAATAATACAAAATGGAGATATTAATATTACAAAACCAATAAAGGTAACTTATCTAGTATCTAATAATATAAACTAATATTCATATAATGAATGTGTAAAAAATTATACAAATTATAGTTATCTATCCGCTAAAAAAAGTGGACAAATAAGAAAAATTTATAAAATTTCAAATGTTTATAACACATAACATTAAAAATTATCATATAAAGGTGATTAAAAAATGAAAATGAAAATTTAAGTCTGTATTTTGAGAAACTTTTAATGGCGACTACGTAAGATGATTAGTTTTTTAATGACAGATGACACAATAAAATCCATATTTTTTTAAATTAACATAACTCAGCGAAAAATTACATATTAATTTCTACGATAATGCATTTTGAAGGGAAGAAATTGAATAACTTTCATACGCTTTGTATCTCATTGAGTTCAATTGATTCACGACTGCAACTCATTAATGTGGATTTTTTATTATCCGATGTTTTATTTTAATCCACTATATATTTACATCCACTATAAAAGAATTAATCATTTCACGTAATTAGCATTAAAAGTTTCTCAAAATACAGAGTTCAAGTTTTATTTTAATATTTTAATCACTTCGATAGAATAATTATTAATTATTTTATAGCATTTAAAATTTTATAATTATTTCCTATTTTTTTAATGTATCTTTTCCTAATGTAACTTTTTTATAGCGGAATATATACTTGAGCTATTATATTAATTAATTTATAAACAGCTCAACAAAATATCGATTATATTCTGCTATTGTATTTTTCACACATACGCATACTCACACGTACACGACATGCACGCAGGTTAAATCTGACATCGTAAGAACAAAACCAAAAATAAGAAATGAAAAAATCAAATTTGCGATTGGTATGATTGTGAAGTATCTTTTTAAAAATGTATTGTCTCATATTGAAGACTGTGGTTTGCAAGTATATCACTTTGGCGTAATAATAGGTTGGCATTTTAAATGTGAAGCTGCGTTTATAAAAGAATCATTGAGTTCTATAGCTCCACATCTGACCGAATGTGAAAATCAGAAAATTTGTTCAGGGCAATGTGGAAAATTTCAACCCCACTATATAATTCTCACCAGAAAAAATAAAATAAGTTATGTACAACAGGGTATGAATATTAGTAACATTCTTATGCATTACATATATGTATATCTTCTATTATCTTTAAGTTGTACAATATAAAATATATTTTATTTTAGATGAGTTGTCAATATGTCAATCAGAGTGGATTAATAATGTAGAGATAGGACGATATTTTTCTACATTCAATGGCACCCATTATGTACCAAATAAAGGCCTGGCAGAAGAGTATCCAAATGATATAGGAGCAATTCCCAAAATACTTTTTAATAGTAATTCTTTAAACATTCAGTGCTGTGGAGAGTAAGGAGGAGAAACAAAATAAGAAGTAATAAAATAATGTTAATTGATATAATTCAATAAATATAATTCAACATATAAAATAATTTAGTACAAAACACCGTATAACATTAATTGATGAAATCGTTAAGAATAACAAGGCAATAGCGAACGTTTCGAGCTCCATTTGAACCTTCTTTGGCGCAGTGATATAATCGTAAAGCAAGTCATAAATATAAAATTACAAATAATTTCAACAAACGAAATTGATCTTAGCAGAACGCAAAACACAATGTTTAGTATAAAAAGCGGTAAAAAACAATCGCTAAAAATTATTGTTGCCGGTATGTATAATCCTCCATGGTTAGTGGGCCACGAGAAATTAATAAAAGAATTCCTAATAGATTCGTGACTAGACTGCAATGCCGGTTGAATCCTATGTTGGCATGGTTAAATAATTATAAATTATAAATAAACCAATAGGTCGAGTCACTAAACTGTACAATCAATCAAGTATTTACTTACATTGTCAAAATGTTCGGCAATAAAATCGTTAATTAGAAAAACCATAGCGATGTTTAAGTGTCAAACTGTTATTGTCAAAATTCTTTCAAGTAGTCAGAATAATATACAGGGTGGGCCATTTTTAACAGTATGGTAAATTTTCTCGTAAACTAAGCGAAATATCAAAAAGTGTTTTAGACAAAAGTTGTATGGTTTCAAGGGAGGCATAAAATGATACCATTGATTTGACCTTGAAGAGTTATTTGAAGGTCACATGAACGTCATGTTTAATTTTTTAAATGGGCACCCTATATATTATTGTATATTCTTATACCTTATCTCAAGAGCTTTTCAAAACACTGTAATAAAATATTTTTTCATTAAACACTTTTCGAGTTATAAGGCTTCAAAATTGCAATATTTTGACATAAAATACAAGATATCTCGTAAAATATTTATTTTTCGATTATCTTACCTTAATACTTTTATGCACAGAATAATGAGACAAATCAATTGGTGTAAAAAAACATATAGTTATCTTTAAGAAAAAATCTGAATTTACAACTAGCAGTTACACATTTTTACTTTAACATAATTATGTGTTTTAATTACGCCAATTGATTCGTCTCATTATTTTGTGCATAAAAATATTAGGGTAAGATAATCGAGAAATGAATATTTTACGAGATATCTTGTATTTTATGTCAAAATATTACAACTTTGCCTTATAACTCGAAAAGTGTTTAATGAAAAAACATTTTATCATAGTGTTTTGGAAAGCTCTCGAGATAAGCTACAAGAATATGCAAATATATATAGGACGTACCATTTAAGAAATTCAAAATGATTTTCACGTGGCCTTCATGTGACTCAAGGTCAAACTAATGGCACCATCTTACGTCCCCCTAGAAAACATACAACTTTTGTCTGAAACATTTTTTCGAATTTTTCATATTTTTCGAGATATTTCACTGGAGGAATTAAAATGGGACACTCTGTATATTACTTGTCTATAGCGATAGCACAAAATACTCTATTTCTTTTTCTTTGTTTTACTCTGTTTTTGTAAAATATTTTAATTAATGTATTACTAATGTTTATTCACAATAAATATGTAAATGTATGTTTAATACATATTTGCGTAAATAGATTTAAGAAATTGTGATCAATCGCAATTTTAATGACATTTAAATAAACAAACTGCTCAAATTAACATTTGCTAATTTCAATAATGTGAAAAAGAATGATACAAATTAATATGTTTATGTACTTAAAAATATACTCTTCCAAAAGAATATAATTATAAATATTTAGTTAAAGTAGTCATTATATATATTCAAATATTGTGATACAATGTGTATGTTTAGGCTTAAATATAAATTTATCTAATAAAAGACGTTCCTATAGATATTTGATGATTAATAAGATTGTGTATTATAGTTTATGATGTAATGTAACTATACAATTGAACATTTTAACTACAAATCACACAATATTTACTTTTCGTTCTTCTGAAACAAGAATTGAAATACAGATGAATATGAAAATCGACTACTGCAAACATTAACATATATCGTATGTACATATTGAAAAGAAAAATGAATGTACATACAAATATGTATTTTAATATTACAATGCACCGCTCCAATAAACCTCGTGAAAAGCACATTAGAGTATCACATTAAGTAGGCAAATTATCTCTAAATCTCTAAAATCTTGAAAAAGTTGAGTTGATAACGATGCGCGAAAATGTTCTTCCGTTTCTTTTTATTTTCCTTGCGTCTCTTTCTTTTCTCCATCTATGATCAAGTTTTCTGCGAGAGATTTTTTCTTTATTTTTAAAAGACCAGACATTAACATATATATTTTATTTACGTCTATTATTTATATTTAATATGTACATTTGTAATATTTTTTTTGACCTGCGCGCAAATGTAGCAAAAAATTAAAAATTTTGATCGATATAGATGTCCAGATAAGATTCGGATGAGAGTGCGATATTTTTTCTCACCTACGCTTGATTAAAGGATTAATAAACTCACGTGTTTATATTTTTTTGACATTTTCGAACCGCACGAAAATGTTTCGCGCACATAAATTAAACTACAGACTTTAATTTTTTACATCTCTCTCTTTGATTGTAAGATTTATTTCTCTTGTGCTGCGACTTATAGAATGTCGATTATGTAATAATTGGTGTAGTGGTTTATTAGAATCTCTCATTGAAATTTATTTAGATTTGATACTAACAATAAGACAAGAAATATTTGTGCTCTGTGCACATTAATCAGTTTCATAAAAAAATTAATTTTCTATAAAACTGGCGCACTATCATCGGCAGTTGGTTCTTTTAAATATTAAAAAAAAAATTTAAATATCTTATATAATGTGTGTAAGTAATATTGTATATATAGTATGCTTGTAAATAATATTGTACAAAGCATTATTGATATAATAATAAAACAAGAAAGCTGCAATAAAACTTATATATAAAATTATTACATAATCGACATTCTGCAAGTCATAGCACAAGAGAAATAAATTTCACAATCAAAGAGAAAGATGTAAAAAATTAAAAAAGTCTGTAGTTTAATTTAAATGTTCATATTTAAAACGGTGATCTGTCATATGTGCGAAACATTCTGAAAGCTGTACAGCAAATTTTCGTGCTGTTCAAAACTGTCGAAAAAATATAAACACGTGAGTTTATTTCCTTATTTGTATTTATTTGTCTTTGTATTTAACCCGAGAAATAAATATCAAGCGATAGATACTGACAGTTAGAAGTGAGAAGTCAAAAGAACAAGTAACTAAATCATTGGCAGTGACAAACAATATTTATTTAACTCTCCTGACAAAGAATAAAATATTAAAAGTAAGAAAATTATATATTTAATGCTAAATTATATACATATTTAATATTTTTATTTTATATTGTTTCATATGTATATTTATAATTTTTATACATTAGCATTTAAAAGTTCATTTAAAAAACGATGTTTTAGTTAGTATAAAAGTTTACAGTGGAAATCGTAAAAAAATGCTCTTTTACATCATCAACAAAATGTGTGCACGCGTGTGTGTGTGTGTCTGTGTGTGTGTTTCTGTGTGTGTGTGTGTGTGATAGAGAGAGACAGCTAAAACTATTTTTATTTGCTATTACAAATAATAGAAATAATTTCATAAAATTTATTTACATTTTTACGTTTTTTAGTCATTTAATATTTAGTTTATTATTATTATTTTCATAAATTGTTAAAATTTTATTTAAAATTTTTAACTATATTAATAACTTTTTTCATTTAACTCCTGAAAAATTTAATTTTAGACTATTTAGAATAATTTTTGAATCAATTAATTTAACTATACACCTCTTTATTTTAGCAATTAGTCTTATTGCAAATATAATTGTAGGGCATTTACTTTCAGGTTCTTCAGGACAAATAAGATTACTATTTTTGTAATTAAAATCTTTTTCAATCATTTAATTTAATTTTATTTTAGAACTATTAGTTTTCATTTAATGTAAAAATAATCCATTTTATTAAACATAAAATATTTAATACTAATTTAAATTAATATTAATATTCGATTTTAATTAAATATAAAAAAATTGATTTTATATTCCTTTTTTTTAATAATAAATACATTTAATTTAATATCTTCAGAAATAACTTTTTGATAACTGTTTGATTACGTAGATATATATATATATATATCTTCATGTAATCAAACATATGTATAAAGTGGCATACAAATGAAGTATTTTATTTCTACATTTAGAGAATATATTCTGTTATATATATATATATATATATATATATATATATATATATTTATACATATATATTTTGTTACGTCCGCGGAACGGTATCATTACCGAACGCGCGCGACGCAACTATTTGACTTTTTTTTTTACATTCGCGCACACGCAATAAAGAGAGACTTCTTTAAATACACAACTATCTTTATAAAAATAATAATTATACAGATTATAATTATAATGCTTATTAGTAATCTTTCTTGATGGAAATCCAGAACAAGACTCTCTTTTTAAAATAATCGTCTCCATGCGACGCTTCTTCGATTGTGTCTTCAACTTATATTATATTAATTTTTTATATATTGATTATTGACTGTTATTGACTATATGATATATTAATTATTGACAATATATTGATTTTTCTACTTGGCTGAGAGAGAGAATCAATCAATACTTCTTTTTTTAAAATGGAAGATACAGACGTCACGGATGCAACAATATATATATATAAACATATCTATATTCATAAAAAAGCAAACATTTTTCTGACACAAGAAATTTTAATTTAATTTTCAGATTACACATTAAAGCAATTTAATTATTGTCGAATTTAAATCGAACGAAAGCGAAAACAAGAGCAAGTGAGGAATAAGTAAAATGACTAATAATAAATTCAAAAAATCTAATTTGTAGTCTTTGTAGTCTTTTGTATCGCAGTTAGTTATTCGTATAAAAATCGATTAATTGATAGATAATTGTATGAGCTGTATATTTTTCCAAACAATAACTACTTAAATATTGTTAAAAATATTTAATGCTTTTTACATTATAATTTAAAATTATTTCTTTTCGTCAAAACGTTTTACTATATAAGCTCTGCATAATTTTTTTTAAACACTGTAACAACATTTCAAGATTAACATTTACAGAGTTAAAATTTACATAAGTTTTATATTATAAAAAAAAATTAAATTTCCGCGTTCAGGTCTCTTTTCATACAAAATATACGAATTCTTGCAGCTATAGCATATAATAAACAATCTATCTAAAGTGGCATAAATAAAAAAAATTATTTTTTCAGTGTTTCCGAAGAGGCAAAGTGGTGAATACCGTATTGAATTCCGTTGTCATCTTTGTAATAGGTACCGTGTATTTCGATATTTAGAAGAATTACAAAATCACTTGACGCAGACTCACAGTTCTCAGGGTTGGTAAAAATTGTTTTTTTTTTTTATAATATGTTTTTTAAGTTATAGACATGTTTCAAACGGCGCAAAAAACCATTTTAATATAAAGAAAAATAAGTTTACGTATTTAAAGTTTATAGTGTTATATAATGTTTAAAGTGCCATATAAAATTTTATAAAATTGTAGTTTAAAAAACCCAGATTTTCGGTATTAATATTTTTTTTTCTGTACAGACTTTTGTAGTTATAACATGTAATACCTAAAGTGACATAAATAAAAAAATTATTTTTTCAGTGTCTCCGAACAGCCAAAATGATGATGACAGTAATGACTTCCGTTGTTATCTTTGTCCCAATCAGCCTGTATATCAAAATTCAGAAGAATTACGAAATCACTTGTTGATTCACAATAGATGGGGTTGGTAAAAATTGTTTTTTTTTTTTTTTTTTATAATATGTTTTTAATGTTATAGACATGTTTCAAATGGCGCAAAAAACCATTTTAATATAAAGAAAAATAAGTTTACGTATTTAAAGTTTATAGTGTTATATAATGTTTAAAGTGCCATATAAAATTTTATAAAATTGTAGTTTAAAAAACCCAGATTTTCGGTATTAATATTTTATTTTCTGTACAGACTTCTGTAGTTATAACATGTAATACCTAAAGTGACATAAATAAAAAAATTATTTTTTCAGCGTTTACGAACAGCCAAAATGATGACTTCCGTTGTTATCTTTGTTCCAATCAGCCTGTACATCTAAATTTAGAAAAATTACAAAATCACTTGTTGTTTCACAATATGCTGGGTTGGTAAAAATTGTTTTTTTTTTTTTTTTTTATATAATATGTTTTTAATGTTATAGACATGTTTCAAATGGCGCAAAAAACCATTTTAAAATAAACAAAAATAAGGTTACGTGTTTAAAGTTTATAGTGGTATATAACGTTTAAAGTGCTAGATAAAGTTGTATAAAATTGTACTTTAGAAAACTCAAATTTTCGGTGTTAAAATTTTTTTTCTGTACATATTATACAGTGTTTTGTAGTTATAGCATATATAACATATTATCTGCCTAAAGTAGCATAAATTAAAAATATTGTTTTCTTTTAGTTACCCTCCATTCTGAACATCACTAGGAATTTCCAAGTACAATCTCGAGATCAATGAACAAACGCAATTAGGCGCTTTATATGGTATAAAACTACTTTCTTCTTTTAAATGTGTATTTTATGTTTTAGATATTTTAAGTAGAATCGCGGAAAGAAATCTTGTTACAAAAACAAATATATATTTAAAGCATATTTAAAATTTAGTGTATTATACAACGGTTAGAGTGTTATATAAAAGTTTTGTAAATTATAGTTTAAAAAATTTTCTTCTAGGCTGCTTTTAACGGGCGAAAAAATGCTACATCTAACGGTTGCATTATATGAGTAGCATTTAGGTATAACGCTATTAATTCGATACCATTTTTAATACAAAATTGCGATAATGGAATTGTTAAATGGGAACAATGGCCATAGACATATAAAATAACAGGACGAGGAATCTCATTTTGTAAAAGCTATGGATGAAGTATATATTCAAAAAAAGTTTCCGCTGTCATCCAGCCTTTATCAGATTTTCCAATGCCCCAACTATCTGGTATACTTTGAGAAATACTATACGGAATTCGTTGATAAGGAAACATAATCATAGGAAGAGGCAATTGACCATTAGCATTTGTCATGAAAAGAACTGTTGTTTTACTTCTGCAAACCGCATTCTCGTACTGTCTCTGTTACAGATGCTCGATTATAAGAAAGATTTTGTGAAATTCTTGATGTAATTTCTGAATGTCGTTTTAGAAAAGATTCGCACCAATGACGTCCAGGTCGTTTATCCTTGAATGGTGTATCTCGTGCCAAATTTTTTATCAATAATTGCACACTATTAATTAATAGACTTTTTGTAATACTTAAAACAAGACAATTTACATTTAAATTAGAAATTCTATAAGTATACTTAATTCTATAACAAATTAAAGAATCACAAAGAAATCAAGTGTCTTGCATGTTACAAACACTCGCATGTAACACTTAATAGGTTAAGAGGTCTATCGACTGTCACAAATTGGTACAAAATCATGAGTGACCCTATTACTGAGTTAAATATACTTAAATATAATTTATAGATTAAGAACTCGTATTTGTATTAATTTTTTAAATTCTGGAAATATAAATTACGATATTGATGCTATTTCTTAATTTAATAATGATTGATATTTATAAATTACATGTTTTCTTTAAAAATAGAAACGTTTTTATTGTTTTACATCATTTTTATTAAAAAAACATATATTTTGTGATATACTTTAGCTTTAGATATTTATTGTTTATTTACTTTTAATTTAATAATAGCTAGAATTAATCGACGGAAGGAACTATCGATATAGTCGTCGTCTCATAAGATATTAGTGAGTAAGTGCTCAATTTGCCATCGTTGGCGGCATGCTTATAATTATAATATTTTAGCGTTTACAAAAATGTTTAATTTTATTTAAAATTTGTTGTAATAAATAATACATATAATTTTGAATACCAACACGTTTTTTAGAATAAACATTAATCTATATTAATTGACTAATTGAGAAAAAAAACACGATTGTCACAAATTGGGACACTGTCAATAATTGGGACAAAATTTACCTTATGTCGTGAATATTCTGTGAAAATTTTAAGTTTTTTCAAATTCATTAAAAGATAAGATACTTATAATGATATCTGTCAACTAAACGCGCACACGTGTCACGCAATTTTCCTCCTGTGTATATTCGTATTCGTTTTCTACCGTTAAGCTGTATTCTCTATTGTGAACATATTTAATTAATATTTTGCTCTGTTGTAAATTTTTATAAAAAATGATTTTTATTATTTTAGAGTAAAATAAATCTATATTTTTCTCTTTTATTTTGTAACGATAACATAAACATTGTAATATAATATAATATAATAATTTGAAACTAATTTAATATAATTTAAATAAATTGTAAAAGCGTTTATTTTATCTCTTTCTCAAAAGATGCGTGAAATTTCGAATTTATCGAAGTATTAAAGCTTTTTTTCCGCGATGTTAATTGGATATCTCGTTTGTGTGCGCTGCGACTTGCTTCTTTCGTCTCGCTTGCAGCTGTCAAATTGTTATGCGAATTTTGACAGTTTGTCTGACAGTTTAGAAAATATAAAGATAAATTAAGACAAAAAATAGAAAAGAAAGAAAAAAAGAAAGAAAGAGTAGATTAAAGAAAATAAAGAAGAGAAAAAGAGAGATAAATAAAAAAAGATCCATATGTCATAAATGTATATATATTGTATCTATATATATAAACAGAAAAATTAAATTAGAAATTAGATTAATAATAAATTTTAATTAATAATAAATTTTTACTTCTTATAAATTTTTTTGGGTAAATGTCTGTAATTTAAAATTTAAATAAAGGAGGGTGTTTGTATAATAGGTATTTAGTGTAAAAAAACTCACATTGCTACGCGGGACATTCTTGCACAAAAATGTGTTGCCATCCGATCACTCCGGAATAATCTTTTATATTTTTATCAAAACATTAACTGTTCTTCACAATGGTAAGAATACGAATGACAAAAATAACCGTTTTTATGTATTATGTTTTTTGTTTTCCATGCATGACCCTCAAATCAGCGGGAGCTTGTTTATTACTTCAGTATATATATATCTGGAAAACATTCTGTATCTTTTTGTAAATTAAGGCCGTTTTTTTGTCGTTTAATATGTAGTATTTCAGAAAATAATCTTTTGTTATAGTATGCTTCTCTATCTAATATTCTTACTTCAGCCCAATCATGATTAAAATCATGATTTTCATTTAATCTGTGTTCCGTGATAACAGACTTATTTGCTGTATTTTTATTTATATGTTTTTTGTGTTCGTTAATTCTAGTATTTCATTTCCTACTGGTTTGACCGACGTAGGATGCATCACAGTCCTTACAGTCGATTTTGTACACCACGTTCGTATTCGAGTAAGTTGGGACAACGTCTTTATGTGTCTTTACAATAGTATTCAATTTATTGAGGCTGTAGTAAGACAATGTCGTATTGGTTCGTTAATTTTTTTGTTAGTGAACGGTACTGTGAAATAAGATCTGGATTCTTTTTTGTTAACCCTGCTATCAACAACATTTTTTGATCCATGTATCAAATATTTGAGTCTGTGCGTAACATTGGTAAATATAAATTTTAAAGGATATCCATTCATGAGTAAAATATTGATAGCTAATTTGATATTCTCGCGATGGTAATTAAGATGCAACAACAAGAAGGCTCTGTCAACCAAGTTAAAGATTGTAACAATTATTTTATTTGTCGGATTCCTTGTAACCTTAGTATATGTTTCATCATCATATGTTTTAACACTGCATTTATTTTTTTAATGTATTCAGTTTTGTCCAGAGCAACCGTGATGTTCCCCTTATCTGCCCTTGTGATGATAAGGTTACTGTTTTCCGCGAGAAATTTTCGTGTATCGTTATTAAGTTTAATTAATGTATGGTGTGTCTTCGGGAGCGGGTATTGGTAGGATGGTAAAGAACCAATAATATTAGTAGACCTATTCCTAACAATAGTGCGTTTATTAGTTGGTAATTTTTTAAAGCTATTTTCGTAATTAATTATAAATTCAGTTGTCAATTTGGTTTTGTTTGTCAATGGTAAGCTGAAATTACCCCCTAACTGTAGGATACATTTAATGTTTTTTGGTATTTGTGTTGACAAAATTATTGAACAAGGATGGTTCAATGTCAACGACAATATTGTCGGTATTCTGTTTAAATGAGTGTCGGTCATGTAAAGAGATATTCTGGATAAGTGATGTTGTCCTAATATTTGGTCTCAGTGGTGATTGGCATTATGGTATAATTTGTAAGCTGATATATGGACTATAATATGCCTATTCATCTACAATAAACTGTTGGTTGTTGGTCGTAAGAAATTTAATCATATTCGCTTATTTTTCTCTAAAATCAACTATGATTGACTAAATTTCTTACGACCAACAATCAACGATTCATTTTCAAGACGAGATTTAAGCTAGCCTGTACCAGAACCTACGCATTGAAAAATAAAGATTAAAATTTGACTGATCAGAACAAAAGAAACTAATATTTCTTTATCCTGATTTGTTAAACTTTATAAATGTATTATAATAATAAGTAGCTTAATTATATATATATTATTTATATATCAGTAAATTACTTTTATTAACTTTTATTACTAGTATAGTTAGTAATACATGGTAAAAAATATAAATATTTTTATTTAGCATTTTTACATACAAAATAGGAGAAAAACAGTTACATTTTATGTCGGTTAAGTTCATAAATTGAAAATAAATAAAAATATTAATTTTACATTATTAAAATAATTATCATCAAAATAAATAACTTTTGCTTTAACATTTTTTAAACAAAATAGAAAAAAAAATAAATATTGAATAAATCTTAATTAATAAATAAAAAATTAAAAAACTATTAATAAAGCAATAGTTTGTCTTTATTTAAATTATATAAACTCCTTGTTGAAAAAGTAATATAAAATGTATTTATACTATTTATTTGTTCATTGTGAAGAACAAAGTTCTGATAGTTCTGGAAAGATTATGATTTCTATACATATGTATATCTTATATATATATAGACATAATATTTCCAGAACCAGAAATTTGTTCTTCACAATAAACAAATAAATAGTGTAAATACATTTTATATTATTTTTTCAACAAGAAATTTTCTTTATATATGATGTGATACACTCAACTTTACTTAGAGGTTTGTTAGATGTCTATTAGATGTCGAGAGCTAATTTGCAGCTCAACCGAGTATTTTATAAACATACCATCACTATTATATGAATATTATTTTAAATATGTCTAAAAGAATGCAATGACATAAAATCACATGACATCTAATTCAAATATTTTTAGACGTTTTAGACTAGATGGCTCCGACATCTAATAGAGATGTATGCGATTTCACGTTTCTCTCTGGGAAAGTATAATAATACTTTAATTTATATCATCCTACCGTGTAAATTGAGTGAGTAAATTTTCAATCTCATCTATATCGAAAGAAACTTCTTATCTTTCAATATCAAAAATACTGATCCCATATCTTTATTTAACTCATATATGTAATTGAAATGTGTTGAATTATCAATTGATATGTGGACAAACAAATAAAATTTTTTAACATTTTCAGTATTCCGTAATCGTCTTATATAATTAATGCCCATTTCTATAAAGTTTAAACTTTTTTTGCTTTCCTGTTCATTCCCTTGAAACGCTTCTTGTTCATTTTCCTTAAGCTTCTTGTTATAGTGTTTTCTCGCTCTAGACCATCTGAAATGGAAATAAATAATATTATCATAAATTTTAAAAGAACACTAAACTATTGCATTGGTAATAAGTTTTCAAAGAATTATATTGTTCAAATTGTATAATATACAGAATTAGTCAAAATATCAACTTTCTTGTTTTATTTTAATACAAAATAAGGCGTATGGTATATAATCTTCAATTTGAAATGTAATTAAAATTTACACATTAACAATATAAAATTATATAAACAATAAACAGCATTATAGCCATTTTCTGTAAATATAACAAATTAACTTTTATTCCATGTATTATTAAAACATCAATTTAATGAGTTATTTAATAACGTAATAAAATAAATTTAAATAATTCTATTATTAGAACTGACTAATAAAAATAAAGAACCAGAAAGGTAAATACGAGTTTACTCTAAAAATTTTTTGCTTGTTAAAGAAATACAAAATTTAACTAATATTCTTTCAATTATTTAAAGACTAAATTTAATTCATGAAAAAATTATTTAAAATAATTGCTTGCGCTCTTTATGTGATTTAACATTTATTGATCCATTTCTTAATTTTTTTATATTGTATATTTTGTTTTTACATTTTTTATATATTTTGCTTTCATAAATTATATATTTTGCAAAGTTAATTGTATAATTAATATGTTAGTAAAATCAAATTGCGAAAAAATACTTAATTAAGAAGTAATTACCTCTAAAAAAATTTTTTTTCCATAAACTTGTATTTTGCAACGTGTTGAAATTTTTTGCACACACACTAAAGTTAATGACATCCTCAATGCTGATATCATTGTAGCCAAGTAAGATATCCATCACTTCTTCAGGTAAGCACGTTATCGTAGCCATGATGAAAAAAATTTAGTTAAAAATTTATTTAAACAAAATAAAATAATTTAATTTAAGAAGATTGAAGCAAGCTATTCGCGTCTCATTAATTTCCTGTTTGTAGTCAGACGAAATCTACTGCAAAACTTATATTTTTATGTATTTTCCAATTACCAGGAACACGTGTCATATACACTACACTTCTCTACACTCTCTGTCCAATTCTATTCTGAAATTTTCTGTAAACCTAAAGGTTCTCCTACTATACAGTTGCAACGTAATTATGCGCACAATATGACAATTTTTCTGAAGCCAGGTAATACTTGTGAAAAAACCTTTCAGTTTCGAATTTCAAAGAAATTGCCTGTCTTTTGTTACGCTCTATTGTAAATTTCTATAAAAACTGATTCTTATTGTTTTACAGTAAAATAAAGCTGCTTTTATTTTTTCTGTTTCCATTTTTCTTTTATTTATATTTTTCTCTTTTATTTTGTAGCGGTAACATGTCCCTGGCATAAAATACATATTTAAAAGAAAAGTTACATTTCGAAGTATTCATAAAATTAGCTTTCAACTTTATTTAAAACAATTTTTTTATATTATTCTTGTCGTGAAAATAAACTAATAATTTATCGACATATGCGTCACACAAAGTATATAAAATTAATTTTATTGGAAAATTTGAATATTTAAGATTTTAATAAAATTAAATCTTTTACTTCTTTAAAAATTCTTAATTTATTTATAATATCTTTGTAAATATTGTTTTTGTACCATTTAGAGGCACATGAATTTGAAATTGTTCTAATTTGTGACATATGTTATATCTGTATTATTGATAGGTGATAGGCATATAAATGTTTCTATTATTGATACTGACACGTCGTAGAAATGTAGGATACGTCTCTTTACTGAAACATAATAAAAATAAATAGACATAAAATAAGCATAATTTTTAATACAAAAGTAATACAATGTTATTGTAAATTATTATAAGGAAAAAGTAATATAACGTTATATATGTATAATAATATATAAAATATATAATATATATAATATATATAATATTAAATAAAGTTGTATTATAGAAAATTATACTCAGCCAAAAAAAAAGCTGGAAGAGATTTCCGTGGACAATAATGGCGACTTGTTGGATATACAAAAGCAAAGAAAAATACAAGTCAATTGGACGTATTCCAGGGAGAAACGTGAAATCGCATAGATGTCTATTAGATGTCGGAGCAATTAGTCTAAAACAACGTCTAGAAATATTTGAATTAAATATCATGTGATTTTATGTCATTGCATTCTTTTAGACACATTTAAAATAATATTCATATAATAGTGATGATATGTTTATAAAATACTCGGTTGAGCTGCAAATTAGCTCTCGACATCTAATAGACATCTAACAGACCTCTAAATAAAATTGAGTATATCACATCATATATAAAGAAAATTTCTTGTTGAAAAAGTAATATAAAATGTATTTACACTATTTATTTATTGTCAACGGAGAGAGTAATTTCTTCTACTATAAAAGTTTACCACAATTTCCAGCTATTAACGTAATTATAATAAGATAGTTATATAATACACACAAAAAAATAAATAAATACAATAAACAGAAATTAAATAACTAAATTTGCTTAGGCTTATAAAATTTAACTCAGAATCAATCTTTATGTATTGATCTTCATAATTATAAGTAATAAAAGAATTTTCATATTTTTTAAAATTAATTTCCACGTATTTCTTTATGTAAAATAAATAACTTTCTTTAAGTTAATCAATATAAAGATAGTAATTTTACTTTGTAGCGTAATAGAATCTGATACGATATAAATTGTTTTCAACATAACTGTGCAACAAACGTTTGTCTGAAAAGAGTTCAGATGTAAGAAAAAATCAAAAATTTAGTTTAAAAATTTTAGCATATAGTATTGTGCAAAAGATACATAATTATGTAATAAAGCATATAATAAAATAGTGTGTTATAATCCTTTATGTCATACATTTTAACGTATTATCCATATTATACATTTAACACAACAACATTCAATATTACAGTCGGACCTCTTATCCTACGACATTCTCAGTCCGGAATCTTTCCCTTAAACCTCTGATCCTACGACAAAAATTTGAGAGTAGGGGTATAATTTCCCTTTCGCGGTCGTAGCATGAGCGGATTTTTTGTCGTAGGATAAGAGGTTTCGTAGCATAAGAGGGTCGTAGGATAAAAGGTCCGACTGTATTAAATGTAGCAGTTTCGAAAAAGTTATTAAATCTTTTATATTTGTCTTCCAAAATTGCGTTGGATTTAAAAAAAAAGTAAAAAAAATAAAGACATAACTAACAAAAATAATAAATAGAAATTTTTAAATTATAACTTATATGTATAAATGTTGCCCGACAAATGGTGATTCTACAACATATACCATAAATAGATTAATCTAACAATAAGAAATGTTTAGTCTAAGAAATGTTTAAATGGTATATACATCGATAAATGAGTTTAACGACAAAAAATGGGAACGAAAGACTAAATAGCCAGCATGATCTCAGGGTATCTAAAAGACATTGTTTGGAGGAACAAATACATAAGGACAGAAAGCACGGTCAGAATATATCAAAAATGCATCAATAATGACCTATGCGGAATAGACCAGGGCATCGATTATATAACTTTGAATGAAATTTTTCACTTTTTACTTTTCGCTCAGTCTGATTCCACGTGAATTTTTTCACGGAATAGTGCAGTTATATAGCTAAAAACGAATATAAATATATAATATTTTTCTATGTATTTTGAAAAACAGATTTTTACAGGACAGTTTTTCTTTCTATCTTTTTCTTTTTTTTTCTCTAAAATCGCTAAAAGGTTCCTCACAGGCTGTGGTCAAGACTATGAATGGTTCGAAACATCATTCTATCTTTGTTCTATATTTTATGAGAATAAAGATAGAATGATGTGTCGAAGCATTCGTAACGCAGTCTCGACCGCAGCTTTAGTTTAAAAGAGAAATCATCTGAAGAATAAAATAGTTTCAAGTTAATAAAGAATAAAGTAGTTTCAGTCTTAATATGTGAGAATATATAAATGAGATTTTATCTTATTAATTTTTTATTTAACATTTGGAATTATATTAATCGCAACGATAAGAAAAAACAATTTTACATGTGGATATTTGTTATTTATTAAAACTTTGACAAGTTAAATATAGTCTTTATTAAATTTATAAATAAAGTATTTTAAAAAAATCATGTAAAAAAAGAAAATATTCTTTTTTATTAAGAGGGTTTATAAAATATACATATTGAGAATACAATTTTTCGATATTTTAACTCTCAGGTAAACAAAAGTCAGTCGTAAATCACATCTGCTGACTCATGCTGAGAAGAAAAGTGGAAAGGAAAACCCATAGATTTATCACTATATAGACAATCTATTTGTTAGAACGAGAAATAAAAAATATGGATTATAATCTCGCAAAGATTTGTCCTTCAGATATTCGTTAATAATTAATATTTCATGAAAGAAAAGAATCGTGGGATCCAACCTGACGTGCTATTCAGATTTTCAAATAGATTAGAGAGTATCTGACCGAAACGGTTATCAATTCGAAAAATATTAAAACGAAATCATAAAGTCATAAATCCAAAAAAAGTAGTTAAAAGTAATTGTTTTCGAAGTTTTAATCAAGAAAGTTTTTTCAAGAATTTATAGGATGTGCCTGCCACCGTTGCTTATATGTATTGACCCATCAGAATAAAGGAATCTTTGTGTTCTTTCTTCCAATGTCAGTCAAATACTTTGAAGCATTTTTAACTGAAAAAAGAATATACCTGCAGTCTGGAATGTCTAGAAAAGCATACAAAAGTCACTGTAGTTTACAGACGCAACGCGACAGTGCTAGGTGCTACAAGAAACTTTGTGAGCTCATGTGTATAAGTTATATAAACGAAATCAGATAAAAACCAATAAATAAATCACATTGCTAGCTTTTTTGTCCATCGTTAAATTTTTTTTTCGATGGCTACAATAACAAGCTTGCCCGCCGAAGTGATTGAAATCATTCTGGGAGACGAAAATGTTAGCATTGAAGATGTCTTGAGTTTTAGTTCCACGTGCAAAAGATTCCAGGAGATAAGACTAAGAAATAAGTTTTGGGCAACGAAATTTTATCAGAGGTATGTCTCTTTGTTTATAAATTTTTATATATTATTCTACTAATTTTTACGCATAGAACTCTTAGCAAAAATTTCTATAGTATAACTATTAAGCTTTTAAAATTTGGTAAGGAAAGTTGAAAAAATGGTTGCAGAACAAAGTGAAGCGCACGTGCATTTAATTTGTTCCGAGTATTTTTCTTAATAAATAGAGCTATTTGTTTAATCTATAAAAAATTATGAAACTATTAAAAATAAAGCCAGAATTCTCCAGAATAATAAGTTTTTACAAAGTGAGAACATGCGAGCGTCACACGCATCTTTCAGTACCTATATTTTTTTAAATATATTTACTAAAATTATACTTATTTTGTTTATTAAGCATTAAACACTAATAATAACTTATTAAAAATTGGGGTTGGACGGTGGTCGTGCACCCTGCGGCGCTGAAACTCGCCTGAGGCGAAGAGTACGCGTAAACGCAGGTTCGAGTTCACCCAGACCCAGTAGGAATAAGAAAATTTTAGTCGTAAGGTGGGCTGTGCACGCTGCGCCGCCGAAGCTTATCTGTGATCACTAGTAGGGTGGAAACGCAGACTCGAACCCACCCAAACGAATTAGATTTATAAGTATATAGGTATAAGATAATAATGTAATAGGTAAAATGTATTTAGGAAAAATGAAAAATAAAGGTTGGCCAAAAAACCTCTGTGGCGATAAGGTAGGGACTTAAAAAAAAACCCAAGGTATAATCTATTAAAAATTAAAAATAGGTTGGTAAAAAAACAAATCAATAAGATAAAATATATAAAGAAACAGAATAAATTTTTATTACTCTTTTTATTTAACATAACAGATAATGTTGAAATTTTTAAACAAATAAGATTTATGATGTTTACTTTATATCAACAATAGTTAATTTTAATTTATTAAACATTTTAAGACATTAAGTTGATTGCTAATTTTAAAAAAATGTTGACTTAAATATATGTTCATAATAATAATTTTAATTAAATCGCACACATAGTTAGAAAAGTTTAATTTACTTCATATATTTTACATAATTTCATATAAACTTTCTGTTTATACTTTATGATTTCTACAATTTTATATTCTACTATCACTATATACAATCAATTTTATTTATTTGGAAATTGTAAAGAGAAATTGAGTTTTATTTCTTATAAAATTTTACTTTAGTTTCTATTTTTATTCTTACTTTAATGGGATGCCCAGAGAATTAATATATATTTATACATTTATTATTCAATCGATTTTTCATTAAAACTTAATTTAAATTGATTAACTTAAACTTGATACAAGATGTTTGCAGCAAAAGCGTTTCAATAATACGATTATATTTTGAGTGTGTGTGTCGCTATTCGCTATCTATTACTATTGTGATCATTTTATTCAATTTGGTTTAAGATATTAATACATTATATTCTTTATCGTTATTAAATAAAAAATTAATGTTATATTTATAATGTTTCTAATTTGTTCCAAATATTAATGTAGTTAAAAAATTCATATTTGTACTTTAGAAAGTATATTGTTTATAGTTTATTGCTGATAATATGGTGTTGTTTTGTAGAATATTTGAGAATTCATTGTCTCAATTTTAAATGTTCTTCTGCGAGAAAAAAGTATAATACGGAGAAACAAAAGAAAATTTTTGACAATTCCGATTTTGAACAACAAATTAAAGAAGGTTTAAAATATGTCAAAAAAATTCAGTATTATGTGTCTTTAATGGCAGAGAATGATTTATGGAACGATGACAAAAAAGAATTGGAATATCTTCTGCGTTCCATAGCCGAAAATTCGAAATCTCAGATTTACTTATTTGTTGTAGATGAGTTAAATAGAATCGTTTCTACACAATCGTCACGGTAGAATTCAATCAATTAAATATTAGCATTACAACTATTAATACAGTTATTGTACATTCTGAATGTGTAAATATATTTTAGGGAACCCGGTTGCAATTTAACAAGTGCATTTTACTTTAGTATAATTATTCGATGTCTAAAACAATATCGATTAATGTTCAAGCGAAACAAATTTATAAACATGCCAGAAAAAAAGCAGCTTTTAGAACGGCTACTTACTATTGTAGCACAATATTTTGATCCACATATATCTTTTTCCGTTATGAAAACGTGTTGTGATAATATTACAGAAAAAGTACTATCTCACCATAAAACAAAATATCCTGGACATTCAATATTTTCGACATCTCCTGATCAATTTTCTGATTGGAGAAACAATGATATCAAGGACAATTTCTGGGATGAGACAGAAGCGAAAGAAATTATGTGCATACTTCAAAAATTCATAACTTCTGAATTTGATAATTATATGTTTAACCAACTATTGATCACATTAGATCTACAAAAAAATCGTGTACGTTCTGTAATTTATTTTAGATCATGTAGTTATTTTAGTTACTATAAATTATAATTATAGTTTGTTATGCGCAGTAAAAGCATAATTATGTTTTTATATCTTATAAAATAAAAAAACATGCCCAGTAAAATTTTATTAACATAATTTATATATTAATATACCTAGCTTTTATTTTGGTTCGGTGAGTCTCTACGATCTGTTATATATCACACCGTAGCCAGAAGGCTTGGCATACGCTGCGTTCTGAAGCCAGACGAAATACCAAATGGAGACAGAGATGGTATTGCCATCATATGGAAGCCAAAATAGTGCGTATAAATTTAATTAAAAAATTTGTTAATCTTGTTTTCAATATTGGCATAATTTTTTAAAATAATAATTAGCAACTCATACAGTTTTATTATCTATTTAGTATTTAGATATGTAAGGGAACGTGGGATAGAACGGCACTTAAAATAATCTTTTCTTATTAATTTCATGTCTATGTAAATATTGATTAATTATAATTTTTTATATGATTAAAAGTAAATAAATACGTTTTGAGGCTTAATGAAATATAAGTCCACAAAATGTTTTTATTTTTATACTAGAGGAAGAAAGAGAGTATACATAGATGCTGTCTTTCAAAATTAATACCAAAAATTATTACATTAAAGGATATTTTTCCATGTTTTAAAGAGAAAAATATTTATTATAATAAGAAAATTGTTTTTATTTATTAATTTATAGTTATCATTTAAAAATACAAATCTATATTCTTATGTTCTATATATCATATTATAATATACAACTTTTAAGAAGTTTTAGACATCAATGTTAATGAAATAAACAAGTTTTGGAAGTAGTCCATTATACCCCGCATGAAAAGTATATCACGAAAATCTAGGCTTTTAATAAATCAATAATCTCGTCTATTTAAACTATTATTTTATAATAAACTTGTGTTTTTTTTTATAGTGGATATTCCAAAGAATATTTTTAGTAAAAAAAAGATTGATTTATTTTTTTTTTATATGTTGAAAACTTGCTCAATGCTTACGTTGGCCGTTCTACCCCACGTTTCCCTACTAATTTCAACACCCTTCATATTCTATACTAAATCCAGAACATCTAGCGTAATTCTTGCAATTGTTTCTATGATTCTATTAATGAGATAGCATAAATCTCTGGTTTTCACAACATTTTTCTTCTTTGAACAAGGATCACAGATTTGAGTTTATTCAACCACAAGATACAACTAACTTTGTCTAACGACAGTTTAAAGAATTTTCTTATGGAGACAAATGTTATGCATAGTGTGAAATCATGATCAAAGATTTACCGTGATCTGAGGGATGGAATCATAGAAATAATTGCAAGAAATAGATATTCTGATTTAGTATTCGAATTTAGTACAGAATATAAAAAGTGTTGAAATTACGAGATGTGTCATGCCGTTAATAGGTCATGTTGAAATTTATTGAATGGATATAGAAACTGTTTGAGTTGATTATATATTACTAAAAATTTCATATTAATATTTAGTTTGTGTTATTGTGTAATCAGCATTAAAAGTTTCTCAAAATACAGAGTTCAAGTTTTATTTTCATGTTTTAATCACTTCGATACAATAATTATTAATTGTTTTATAGCATTTAAAATTTCATAATTATTTCCTATTTTTCTAATGTAACTTTTTTATAGTGGAATGTATAACTTGAGCTATTATATTAATTAATTTAAAAACAGCTCAACGAAATATCGATTATATTCTGCTATTGTATTTTCCACACATACGCATACTCATATGTACACGACATGCACGCAGGTTAGATCTGACATCGAAAGAACAAAAGCAAAAATAAGAAATAAAGAAATCAAATTTGCGATTGGTATGATTATAAAGCATTTTTACATAAATATATCGTCGCGTATTGGATGCGATTGGTTTCAAGTATATCACCTTGGCGTAATAATAGGTTGGCATTTTAAATGTGAAGCTGCGTTTATAAAAGAATCATTGAGTTCTATAGCTCCATATCTGGCCAAATGTGAAAATCAGCACATTTGTTCAGGGCAATGTGAACAATTTATCAACCCCACTACATAATTCTCACCGGTAAAGATAAAATATATTATGTACAACAGGGTATAAATATTAGTAACATTCTTATGCATTACATATATATCTTCTATTATCTTTAATTTGTACAATATAAAATATATTTTATTTTAGCTTTATTAATATGTCAACCACTGTGGATTGATAATGTAGAGATAGGACGATATTTTTCTACATTCAATAGCACCCATTATGTACCAAATAAAAGCCTGGCAGAAGAGTATCCAAATGATATAGGAGCAATTCCCAAAATACTTTTCAATATTAATTTTTTAAACATTCAGTGCTGTAGAGAGCAAGAAGGAAAAACAAAATAAGAAGTAATAAAATAATATTAATTGATATAATTCAATAAACATAATTCAACATATAAGATAATTTAGTACAAAACATCGTGTAACATTAATTGATGAAACCGATAAGAATAACTAGGCAATAGCGAACGTTTCGAACTCCATTTGAACCTTCTTTAGCGCAGTGATATAATCGTAAAGCCGATAAGAATAACTAGGCAAGTCATAAATATAAAATTACAAATAATTTCAAAAAATGGAAATGATCTTAGCAGAACGCAAAATACAATGTTTAGTATAAAAAGCGGTAAAAAACGGTAAAAACAATCGCTAAAAATTATTGTTGCCGATATGTATAATTCTCCATGGTTGGTGGGCCACGAGGAATTAATAAAAGAATTCTTAATAGAGATTCGTGACTAGACTGCAATGCCGGTTGAATCCTATGTTGGCATGGTTAAATAATTATAAATTATAAATAAACCAATAGGTCGAGTCACTAAACTGTACAATTAATCAAGTATTTACTTACATTGTCAAAATGTTCGGCAATAAAATCGTTAATTAGAAGAACCATAGCAATGTTTAAGTGTCAAACTGTTATTGTCAAAATTCTTTCAAGTAGTCAGAATAATATATAGGGTGGGCCATTTTAAACAGTATAGTAAATTTTCTCGTAAACTAAGCGAAATATCAAAAAATGTTTCAGACAAAAGTTGTATGGTTTCAAGGGGGGCCATAAAATGGTACCATTGATTTGACCTTGAAGAGTTATTTGAAGGTTACATGAACGTCATGTTTAATTTTTTAAATGGGATATCCTATATATTATTGCATATTCTTGTAGCTTATCTCAAGAGCTTTCCAAAACATTATGATAAAATGTTTTTTCATTAAACACTTTTCGAGTTATAAGGCAAAGTTGTAATATTTTGACATAAAATACAAGATATCTTGTAAAATATTCATTTTTCGATTATCTTACCCCAATATTTTTATGCACAGAATAATGAGACAAATCAATTGGTGTAAAAAAACATATAGTTATCTTTAAGAAAAAATCTGAATTTACAACTAGCAGTTACACATTTTTACTTTAACATAATTATGTGTTTTAATTACGCCAATTGATTCGTCTCATTATTTTGTGCATAAAAATATTAGGGTAAGATAATCGAGAAATGAATATTTTACGAGATATCTTGTATTTTATGTCAAAATATTACAACTTTGCCTTATAACTCGAAAAGTGTTTAATGAAAAAACATTTTATCATAGTGTTTTGGAAAGCTCTCGAGATAAGCTACAAGAATATGCAAATATATATAGGACGTACCATTTAAGAAATTCAAAATGATCTTCACGTGGCCTTCATGTGACTCAAGGTCAAACTAATGGCACCATCTTACGTCCCCCTAGAAAACATACAACTTTTGTCTGAAACATTTTTTCGAATTTTTCATATTTTTCGAGATGTTTTACTGGAGGAATTAAAATGCGACACTCTGTATATTACTTGTCTATAGCGATAGCACAAAATACTCTATTTCTTTTTCTTTGTTTTACTCTGTTTTTGTAAAATATTTTAATTAATGTATTACTTATGTTTATTCACAATAAATATGTAAATGTATGTTTAATACATATTTGCGTAAATAGATTTAAGAAATTGTGATCAATCGCAATTTTAATGACATTTAAATAAACAAACTGCTCAAATTAACATTTGCTAATTTCAATAATGTGAAAAAGAATGATACAAATTAATATGTTTATGTACTTAAAAATATACTCTTCCAAAAGAATATAATTATAAATATTTAGTTTAAGTAGTCATTATATATATTTAAATATTGTGATACAATGTGTATGTTTAGGCTTAAATATAAATTTATTTAATAAGACGTTCCTATAGATATTTGGTGATTAATAAGATTATGTATTATAGTTTATGATGTAATATAATTATACAATTAAACATTTTAACTACAAATCACACAATATTTACTCTTCGTTCTTCTTAAGGATGTTTAGCACCTACAATCGGAGCAAAAAGTAGTCGAAATTGACCAATATAAACTTTTCTCATATATCCTAATATATGATTATTATAAGGATTGCATAAAATCTTATTATTTATTCATAGCTAGAGTGTAGAAATGTATTTTCGAACTTCTGTTGCTTTTCTTCGGAAAATTTTCGTGTTTCTTAAATTATAATGAGAAACTTTTATCATTGACGGTACCTCGAGTTCAACATTACAGCACAAAATTTGAATTATAAAAATAAAAGAATTTACTTGTACAGAGTAATTTAAAATGTCAGAATAGAAATTATAATAGTGAATAATGACAAAATATAGAAGATTTTCAACTATTTCTTTGATAAATTTAATAATTTGTCATTTCTCCGAGAAGAGAGACATGTGACATGGTAATTTTTTTATAAGTTGGTCAAATTGCAAATTGACATATGAAGCCTAGTCGCTTCTCGCTTACATGTTTCTATATAGAGGCTTCTTCAGATGAAAAAATAGGTTATTTAAAATGTCAACAGAAGACTCAGCTGAATGTTATGTTGCCACGTTTTCACAATAAATAATATGTTATCATCTCGAATAATAGGACGAAATTGAGAAAATTATATTCAATATCTTTTGAACTAGTCAGTACTTGACCAAAATTAAGTGATCAATATTTCCTCTATATTTAAACTGTACTTTTGCAAATTTTGAATAAATCCTATTATTATTTTTATTTTTTTTAGCTCTTAAATCAACACGATCACAGGTTTTTTATAAGATAAAAAATTTCACAATCAAAGAGAAAGATGTAAAAAAAGATGATGTTAAAAAAGTCTGTAGTTTAATTTAAATGTTTATATTTAAAACAGTGATGTGTCATATGTGCGAAATATTCTGTAAGCTGTACAGCAAATTTTCGTGCTGTTCGAAAATGTCGAAAAAATATAAACCCGTTGGTTTATTATTATCTTATTTGTATTTATTTGTTTTTGTATTTAACCCGAGAAATAAATATCAAGCGATAGATACTGACAGTTAGAAGTGAGAAGTCAAAAGAACAATTAGTCTTATTGCAAATATAATTGTAGGGCATTTACTTTCAGGTTCTTCAGGACAAATAAGATTACTATTTTTGTAATTATAATCTTTTTCAATCATTTAATTTAATTTTATTTTAGAACTATCAGTTTTCATTTAATGTAAAAATAATCCATTTTATTAAACATAAAATATTTAATACTAATTTAAATTAATATTAATATTCCATTTTAATTAAATATAAAAAAATCGATTTTATATTCCTTTTTTTTAATAATAAATACATTTAATTTAATATCTTCAGAAATAACTTTTTGATAACTGTTTGATTACTAGAAGATATATATATATATCTTCATGTAATCAAACATATGTATAAAGTGGCATACAAATGAAGTATTTTATTTCTACATTTAGAGAATATATCTATATTCTGTTATATATATATATATATATATATATATATATTTATATGTATATACATATATATTTTGTTACGTCCGCGGAACGGTATCATTACCGAACGCGCGCAACGCAACTATTTGACTTTTTTTCTCACATTCGCGCACACGCAATAAAAAGAGACTTCTTTAAATACACAACTATCTTTATAAAAATAATAATTATACAGATTATAATTATAATGCTCATTAGTAATCTTTTTTGATGGAAATCCAGAACAAGACTCTCTTTTTAAAATAACAGTCTCCATGCGACGCTCCTTCGATTGTCTTCAACTTATATTATATTGATTTTTTATATATTGATTATTGACTGTTATTGACTATATGATATATTGATTATTAACAATATATTGATTTTTCGACTCGGCTGAGAGAGAGAATCAATCAATACTTCTTATTTTAAAATGGAAGATACAGACGTCACGGATGCAACAATATATATATATAAACATATCTATATTCATAAAAAAGCAAACATTTTCCTAACACAAGAAATTTTAATTTAATTTTCAGATTACACATTGAAGCAATTTAATTATTGTCGAATTTAAATCGAACGAAAGCGAAAACAAGAGCAAGTAAGGAATAAGTAAAATGACTAATAATAAATTCAAAAAATCTAATTCTCGCCTTCTAGTCTTTCATATCGCAGTTAGTTATTCGTATAAAAAATAGATTAATTGATAGATTATTGTATGAGCTGTACATTTTTCCAAACAATAACTACTTAAATATTGTTAAAAATATTTAATGTTTTTTACATTATAATTTAAAATTATTTCTTTTCGTCAAGACGTTTTACTATATAAGCTGTGCATAATTTTTTTTTAACATTGTATCAACATTTCAAGATTAACATTTACAGAGTTAAAATTTACATAAGTTTTATATTATAAAAAAAATTAAATTTCCGCGTTCAGGTCTCTTTTCATACAAAATATACGAATTCTTGCAGCTATAGCATATAATAAACAATCTATCTAAAGTGGCATAAATAAAAAAAATTTTTTTTTTAGTGCTTCCAAACAAACAAAATGAAGACTGTGATAACTTCCGTTGCTATATTTGTCCCAGAGTATCTGTATATCAAAATTTAAAAGAATTACGAAATCACTTGCTAACTCACGATTTACCGGGTTGGTAAAAACTGTTTTTTTTTTTTTTTTTTATAATATGTTTTTAATGTTATAGACATGTTTCAAACGGCGCATAAAACCATTTTAATATAAAGAAAAATAAGTTTACGTATTTAAAGTTTATAGTGTTATATAACGTTTAGAGTGCCATATAAAGTTTTATAAAATTGTAGTTTAAAAAACCCAGATTTTCGGTATTAATTAATTTTTGTCTGTACATATACAGACTTTTGTAGTTATAATATGTAATACCTAAAGTGACATAAATAAAAAAATTATTTTTTCAGTGTCTCCAAACAGGCAAACTGGTGAAGACAGTAATGACTTTCGTTGCTATCTTTGTCCCAGTGAACCTGAATATCGAAATTTAGAAGAATTACGAAATCACTTGCTGATTCACGATTTAAAGGGTTGGTAAAAACTGTTTTCTTTTTTTTTTTATAATATGTTTTTAATGTTATAGACATGTTTCACACGGCGCAAAAAACCATTTTCATATAAAGAAAAATAAGTTTACGTATTTAAAGTTTATAGTGTTATATAACGTTTAGAGTGCCATATAAAGTTTTATAAAATTGTAGTTTAAAAAACCCAGATTTTCGGTATTAATTATTTTTTTTCTGTACATATACAGACTTTTGTAGTTATAACATGTAATACCTAAAGCGACATAAATACAAAAATTATTTTTTCAGTGTTTCCGAACAGCCAAAATAGTGATGACAGTGATGACTTCCGTTGTTATCTTTGTTCCAATCAACCTGCATATCGAAATTTAGAAGAATTACGAAATCACTTGCTGATGCACGGTATAAAGGGTTGGTAAAAACTGTTTTTGTTTTATAATATGTTTTTAATGTTATAGACATGTTTCAAACGGCGCAAAAAACCATTTTAAAATAAACAGAAATAAGTTTACGTATTTAAAGTTTATAGTGTTATATAACGATTAGAGTGCCATATAAAGTTTTATAAAATTATAGTTTAAAAAACCCAGATTTTTGGTATTAATATTTTTTTTTCTGTACATATACAAACTTTTGTAGTTATAACATGTAATACCTAAAGTGACATAAATAAAAAAATTATTTTTTCAGTGTTTCCGAACAGCCAAAATGGTGATGACAGTAATGACTTGTGTTGTTATCTTTGTCCCAGTCAACCTGAATATCGAAATTTAGAAGAATTACGAAATCACTTGCCGATTCATGGTATACAGGGTTGGTAAATACTGTTTTTTTTTTTTTCTATAATATGTTTTTAATGTTATAAACATGTTTCAAACAACGCAAAAAACCATTTTAATATAAAGAAAAATAAGTTTACGTATTTAAAGTTTATAGTGTTATATAACGTTTAGAGTGCCATATAAAGTTTTATAAAATTGTAGTTTAAAAAACCCAGATTTTCGGTATTAATTATTTTTTTTCTGTACATATAGAGACTTTTGTAGTTATAACATGTAATACCTAAAGTGACATAAATAAAAAAATTATTTTTTCAGTGTTTCCAAACAGGCAAAATAGTGAAGACTGTAATGACTTGTGTTGTTATCTTTGTGACAGTCAACCTGTACATCGAAATTTAGATGAATTACGATATCACTTGCTGTTTCACGGTTTAAAGGGTTGGTAAAAACTGTTTTTTTTTTATAATATGTTTTTAATGTTATAGACATGTTTCAAACGGCGCAAAAAACCATTTTAAAATAAACAAAAATAAGTTTACGTATTTAAAGTTTATAGTGTTATATAACGTTTAGAGTGCCATATAAAGTTTTATAAAATTGTAGTTTAATAAATTTAAATTTTTGGTATTAAAATTTTTTTTCTGTACATATACAGACTTTTGTAGTTATAACATGTAATACCTAAAGTGACATAAATAAAAAAAATTATTTTTTCAGCGTTTCGGAACAGGCAAAATGGTAAAGACTGTAATAGCTTGCGTTGCGCTTTTTGTCCCAATCAACCTGTACATCGAAATTTAGAAGAATTACAAAAGCACTTGCTGATTCATAATTTCCAGGGTTGGTAAAAATTGTTTTTTTTTACAATATGTTTTTAAAGTTTTAGACATGTTTCAAACGGCGCAAAAAACCAAACCATTCAAAATAAACAAAAAGAGGTTAACGTGTTTAAAGTTTATGGTGTTATATAACGTTTAAAGTGCTATATAAAGTTCTATAAAATTGTACTTTAAAAAACTCAAATTTTCGGTGTTAAAATTTTTCTTCTGTGCATATTATACATATTATCTGCCTAAATTAAAAATATTGTCTCTTTATTTTAGGAATTCTTATATTAAATTACTTGTCAAGAAAAGGAAAATTCTCTGAACATCACTAAGAATTTCCAAGTACAATCTCGAGATCAATGAACAAACGCAATTAGGCGCTTTATATGGTATAAAACTACTTTCTTCTTTTAAATGTGTATTTTATGTTTTAGATATTTTAAGTAGAATCGGAAAAAAATCTTGTTACAAAAACAAATATATATTTAAAGCATATTTAAAATTTAGTGTATTATATAACGGTTAGAGTGTTATATAAAAGTTTTGTAAATTATAGTTTAAAAAATTTTCTTCAGGCTGTTTTTAACGGGCGAAAAAATGCTACATCTAACGGTTGCATTATATGAGTAGCATTTAGGTATAACGCTATTAATTCGATACCATTTTTAATACAAAATTGCGATAATGGAATTGTTAAATGGGAACAATGGCCATCGACATATAAAATAACAGGACGAAAAATCTCATTTTGTAAAAGCTATGGATGAAGTATATATTCAAAAAAAGTTTCCGCTGTCATCCAGCCTTTATCAGATTTTCCAATGCCCCAACTATCTGGTATATTTTGAGAAATACTATACGGAATTCGTTGATAAGGAAACATAAACATAGGAGGAGGCAATTGACCATTAGCATTTGTCATGAAAAGAACTGCTGTTTTACTTTTGCACACCGCATTCTCGTACTGTCTCTGTTACAGATGCTCGATTATAAGAAAGATTTTGTGAAATTCTTGATGTAATTTCTGAATGTCGTTTTAGAAAAGATTCGCACCAATGACGTCCAGGTCGTTTATCCTTGAATGGTGTATCTCGTGCCAAATATTTATCAATAATTGCACACTATTAATTAATAGACTTTTTGTAATACTTAAAACAAGACAATTTACATTTAAATTAGAAATTCTATAAGTATACTTAATTCTATAACAAATTAAAGAATCACGAAGAAATCAAGTGTCTTGCATGTTACAAACACTCGCATGTAACACTTAATAGGTTAAGAGGTCTATCGACTGTCACAAATTGGTACAAAATCATGAGTGACCCTATTACTGAGTTAAATATACTTAAATATAATTTATAGATTAAGAACTCGTATTTGTATTAATTTTTTAAATTCTGGAAATATAAGTTACGATATTGATGCTATTTCTTAATTTAATAATGATTGATATTTATAAATTACATGTTTTCTTTAAAAATAGAAACGTTTTTATTGTTTTACATCATATTTATTAAAAAAACATATATTTTGTGATATACTTTAGCTTTAGATATTTATTGTTTATTATTTTTAATTTAATAATAGCTAGAATTAATCGACGGAAGGAACTATCGATATAGCCGTCGTCTCATAAGATATTAGTGAGTAAGTGCTCGACTTGCCATCGTTGGCGGTATGCTTATAATTATAATATTTTAGCGTTTACAAAAGTGTTTAATTTTATTTAAAATTTGTTGTAATAAATAATACATATAATTTTGAATACCAACACGTTTTTTAGAATAAACATTAACCTATATTAATTAACTAATTGAGAAAAAAAACACGATTGTCACAAATTGGACACTGTCAATAATTGGGACAAAATTTACCTTATGTCGTGAATATTCTGTGAAAATTTTAAGTTTTTTCAAATTCATTAAAAGATAAGATACTTATAATGATATCTGTCAACTAAACGCGCACACGTGTCACGCAATTTTCCTCCTGTGTATATTTGTTTCCTACCGTTAAGCTGTATTCTCTATTGTGAACATATTTAACTAATATTTTGCTCTGTTGTAAATTTCTATAAAAAATGATTCTTATTATTTTAGAGTAAAATAAATCTATATTTTTCTCTTTTATTTTGTAATGATAACATAAACATTCTAATATAATATAATATAATAATTTGAAACTAATTTAATATAATTTGAATAAATTGTATAAAAGCGTTTATTTTATCTCTTTCTCAAAAGATGCGAAATTTTGAACTCGAATATATCAAAGTGTTGAAGCTTTTTTTCCGCGATGTTAATTGGATATCTCGTTTGTGTGCGCTGCGACTTGCTTCTTTCGTCTCGCTTGCAGCTGTCAAATTGTTATGCGAATTTTGACAGTTTGTCTAGCAGTTTAGAAAATATAAAGATAAATTAAGACAAAGAATAGAAAAGAAAGAAAAAAAGAAAGAAAGAGTAGATTAAAAAAAAATAAAGAAGAGAAAAAGAGGGACAAATAAAGAGAGATACATATGTCATAAATGTATATATATTGTATATATGACGTATCTATATATATAAACAGAAAAATTAAATTAGAAATTAGATTAATAATAAATTTTAATTAATAATAAATTTTCACCTTTTATAAATTTTTTTGGGTAAATGTCTATAATTTAAAATTTAAATAAAGGAGGGTGTTTGTATAATAGGTATTTAGTGTAAAAAAACTCACATTGCTACGCGGGACATTCTTGCACAAAAATCAATTTTTTTTTCAATACCAATCAACAAAACTACAATAGAAATAAAATGTATAAATGCTTTTAAGGAGGGGCAAGTCTTTTTTAAGAAGTTGTAAATAACAAAATTACATAAATAAATTTATTGAACATTTTTCATTAAACCGTCATGAGGCCGGAACCCACTGTCTATGCATACACGCAATTTCTCATAACAATTTAATAAAAAATGTCCGATAATGAATTATGATGTGAATATAAATGGATATTGATTTATTCAATCTTTTTTCGTGAATCAGTGTATGCAGTAAATCCGTGACTGATTGTGAATAAATCAGTAGACTGTCGGACACTCGTGTCTAGAAATACATTACACAAGTGTGAACTTTAAACAGAGCATTAGATGCGAATAAAATTAATGAAATTCACTTTCGTGGTGCACGTATAAGAGGCAGATACTTGGGCAACACTTGTCAAAGACGATACGAATTACATCTCAGGGAGAAACGTGAAGTCGGATAGATGTACATTACGGCTATTCGACACGTCTAAAATAGGTTGACATTCGCATCTAGATAGACGTCTTCGTGGTCTCTTTTAGACGCATCTTATAGACGTCTTACAGATGTATCTATAAGACATATTTTAGACGTATAATTCATAAGCTGATGGACTATAATATGCCTCATCTACAATGAACTGTTGGTTGTTGGTCGTAAGAAATTTAACCAATCATATTTCATTATTTTTCTCTAAAATCAACTATGACTGGACTAAATTTCTTACGACCAACAATCAACGATTCTTATTATTTTCAAGACGAGATTTAAGCCAGCCTGTACCAGAACCTACGCATTGAAAAATAAAGATTAGAATTTGACTGATCAGAACAAAAGAAACTAATATTTCTTTATCCTGATTTGTCAAACTTTATAAATGTATTATAATAATAAATAGCTTAATTATATATAAATTATTTATATATCAGTAAATTACTTTTATTTCCTTTTACTTTTATTACTAGTATAGTTAGTAATACATGGCAAAAAATATAAATATTTTTATTTAGCATTTTTACATATAAAATAGGAGAAAAACAATTACATTTTATGTCGGTTAAGTTCATAAATTGAAAATAATTGAAAATATTAATATTTTACATTATTGAAATAATTATCATCAAAATAAATAACTTCTTTGCTTTAACATTTTTTAAACAAAATAGAAAAAAAAGAAATAAATATTGAATAAGTCTTAATTAATAAATAAAAAAATAAAAAACTATTAATAGCAATAGTTTGTCTTTATTTAAATTACATAAACTCCTTGTTGAAAAAGTAATATAAAATGTATTTATACTATTTATTTGTTTATTGTGAAGAATAAAGTTCTGATAGTTCTGGAAAGATTATGATTTCTATATATATGTATATCTTATATATATATATATATATATATATATATATATATATATATAGATATAATATTTCCAGAACCAGAAATTTGTTCTTCACAATGAACAAATAAATAGTGTAAATACATTTTATATTACTTTGTCAACAAGAAATTTTTTTTATATGATGTGATACACTTAACTTTATTTAGAGCTCTGTTAGATGTCTATTAGATGTCGAGAGCTAATTTGCAGCTCAACCGAGTATTTTATAAACATACCATCACTATTATATGAATATTATTTTAAATGTATCTAAAAGAATGCAATGACATAAAATCACATGACATCTAATTCAAATATTTCTAGACGTTGTTTTAGACTAGATGGCTCCGACATCTAATAGACATCTATGCGATTTCACGTTTCTCCCTGGGATACGTCCAATTGACTTGTATTTTTCCTTGCTTTTGTATATCTAACAAGTCGCCATTATTGTCCACGGAAATCTCTTCAAGCTTTTTTTTGGCTGAGTGTATAATTTTCTATAATACAACTTTATTTAATATTATATATATATATATATATATATATATATATACTTTTTCCTTATAATAATTTACAATGACATTGTATTACTTTTGTATTCAAAATGCTTATTTTATATCTATTTATTTTTATTATGTTTCAGTAAAGAGACGTATCCTACATTTCTACGACGTGTCAGTATCAGTAATAGAAACATTTATATGCCTATCACCTATCAATAATACAGATATAACATATGTCATAAATTAGAACAATTTCAAATTCATATGCCTCTAAATGGTACAAAAACAATATTTACAAAGATATAATAAATAAATTAAGAATTTATATTATTTATTTATTATTAAATTATTAAATTAAGAATATATATAAGATATACATATGTATAGAAATCATAATCTTTCCAGAACTATCAGAACTTTGTTCTTCACAATGAACAAATAAATAGTATAAATACATTTTATATTACTTTTTCAACAAGGAGTTTATATAATTTAAATAAAGACAAACTATTGCTTTATTAATAGTTTTTTAATTTTTTATTTATTAATTAAGATTTATTCAATATTTATTTTTTTTTTCTATTTTGTTTAAAAAATGTTAAAGCAAAAGTTATTTATTTTGATGATAATTATTTTAATAATGTAAAATTAATATTTTTATTTATTTTCAATTTATGAACTTAACCGACATAAAATGTAACTGTTTTTCTCCTATTTTGTATGTAAAAATGCTAATCAAAAATATTTATATTTTTTGCCATCTATTACTAACTATACTAATAATAAAAGTAAAAGTTAATAAAAGTAATTTACTGATATATAAATAATTTATATTTAATTAAGCTATTTATTATTATAATACATTTATGAAGTTTGACAAATCAGGATAAAGAAATATTAGTTTCTTTTGTTCTGATCAGTCAAATTCTAATCTTTATTTTTCAATGCGTAGGTTCTGATACAGGCTGGCTTAAATCCCGTCTTGAAAATGAATCGTTGATTGTTGATCGTAAGAAATTTATTCAATCATAGTTGATTTTAGAGAAAAGTAAGCGAATATAATTTGTTAAATTTCTTACGACCAACAACCAACAGTTTATTGTAGATGAATAGGCATATTATAGTCCATATATCAGCTTACAAATTATACCATAATGCCAATCACCACTGAGACCAAATATCAGGACAACATCACTTATCCAGAATATCTCTTTACATGACCGACACTCATTTAAACAGAATACCGACAATATTGTCGTTGACATTGAACCATCCTTGTTCAATAATTTTGTCAACACACATACCAAAAAACATTAAATGTATCCTAAAGTTAAGGGGTAATTTCAGCTTACCATTGACAAACAAAACCAAATTGACAACTGAATTTATAGTTAATTACGAAAAATAGCCTTAAAAAATTACCAACTAATAAACGCACTATTGTTAGGAATAGGTCTACTAATATTATTAGTTCTTTACCATTCTACCAATACCCGCTCACGAAGACACACCATACATTAATTAAACTTAATAACACGATACACGAAAATTTCTCGCGGAAAACAGTAACCTTATCATCACAAGGGCAGATAAGGGGAACATCACGGTTGCTCTGGACAAAACTGAATACATTAAAAAAATAAATGCAGTGTTAAATGATGATGAAACATATACTAAGGTTACAAAGAATCCGACAAATAAAATAATTGCTACAATCTTTAACTTGGTTGACAGAGCCTTCTTGTTGTTGCATCTTAATTACCATCGCGAGAATATCAAATTAGCTATCAATATTTTACTCATGAATGGATATCCTTTAAAATTTATATTTACCAATGTTACGCACAGACTCAAATATTTGATACATGGATCAAAAAATGTTGTTGATAGCAGGGTTAACAAAAAAGAATCCAGATCTTATTTCACAGTACCGTTCACTAACAAAAAAATTAACGAACCAATACGACATTGTCTTACTACAGCCTCAATAAATTGAATACTATTGTAAAGACACATAAAGACGTTGTCCCAACTTACTCGAATACGAACGTGGTGTACAAAATCGACTGTAAGGACTGTGATGCATCCTACGTCGGTCAAACCAGTAGGAAATGAAATACTAGAATTAACGAACACAAAAAACATATAAATAAAAATACAGCAAATAAGTCTGTTATCACGGAACACAGATTAAATGAAAATCATGATTTTAATCATGATTGGGCTGAAGTAAGAATATTAGATAGAGAAGCATACTATAACAAAAGATTATTTTCTGAAATACTACATATTAAACGACAAAAAACGGCCTTAATTTACAAAAGATACAGAATGTTTTCCAGATATATATATACTGAAGTAATAAACAAGCTCTCGCTGATTTGAGGGTCATGCGTGGAAAACAAAAAACATAATACATAAAAACGGTTATTTTTGTCATTCGTATTCTTACCATTGTGAAGAACAGTTAATGTTTTAATAAAAATATAAAAGATTATTCCGGAGTGATCGGATGGCAACACATTTTTGTGCAAGAATGTCCCGCGTAGCAATGTGAGTTTTTTTACACTAAATACCTATTATACAAACACCCTCCTTTATTTAAATTTTAAATTATAGACATTTACCCAAAAAAATTTATAAGAAGTGAAAATTTATTATTAATTAAAATTTATTATTGATCTAATTTCTAATTTAATTTTTCTGTTTATATATATATAGATACAATATATATACATTTATGACATATGGATTTTTTTTTATTTATCTCTCTTTTTCTCTTCTTTATTTTCTTTAATCTACTCTTTCTTTCTTGTTTTCTTTCTTTTCTATTTTTTGTCTTAATTTATCTTTATATTTTCTAAACTGTCAGACAAACTGTCAAAATTCGCATAACAATTTGACAGCTGCAAGCGAGACGAAAGAAGCAAGTCGCAGCGCACACAAACGAGATATCCAATTAACATCGCGGAAAAACAGCTTCAACACTTCGATAAATTCTAGTTCGAAATTTCACGCATCTTTTGAGAAAGAGATAAAATAAACGCTTTTATACAATTTATTTAAATTATATTAAATTAGTTTCAAATTATTATATTATATTATATTAGAATGTTTATGTTATCGTTACAAAATAAAAGAGAAAAATATAGATTTATTTTACTCTAAAATAATAAAAATCATTTTTTATAAAAATTTACAACAGAGCAAAATATTAATTAAATATGTTCACAATAGAGAATACAGCTTAACGGTAGAAAACGAATACGAATATACACAGGAGGAAAATTGCGTGACACGTGTGCGCGTTTAGTTGACAGATATCGTTATAAGTATCTTATCTTTTAATGAATTTGAAAAAACTTAAAATTTTCACAGAATATTCACGACATAAGGTAAATTTTGTCCCAATTATTGACAGTGTCCCAATTTGTGACAATCGTGTTTTTTTTCTCAATTAGTCAATTAATATAGGTTAATGTTTATTCTAAAAAACGTGTTGGTATTCAAAATTATATGTATTATTTATTACAACATATTTTAAATAAAATTAAACACTTTTGTAAACGCTAAAATATTATAATTATAAGCATGCCGCCAACGATGGCAAATCGAGCACTTACTCACTAATATCTTATGAGACGACGACTATATCGATAGTTCCTTCCGTCGATTAATTCCAGCTATTATTAAATTAAAAGTAAATAAACAATAAATATCTAAAGCTAAAGTATATCACAAAATATATGTTTTTTTAATAAATATGATGTAAAACAATAAAAACGTTTCTATTTTTAAAGAAAACATGTAATTTATAAATATCAATCATTATTAAATTAAGAAATAGCATCAATATCGTAACTTATATTTCCAGAATTTAAAAAATTAATACAAATACGAGTTCTTAATCTATAAATTATATTTAAGTATATTTAACTCAGTAATAGGGTCACTCATGATTTTGTACCAATTTGTGACAGTCGATAGACCTCTTAACCTATTAAGTGTTACATGCGAGTGTTTGTAACATGCAAGACACTTGATTTCTTTGTGATTCTTTAATTTGTTATAGAATTAAGTATACTTATAGAATTTCTAATTTAAATGTAAATTGTCTTGTTTTAAGTATTACAAAAAGTCTATTAATTAATAGTGTGCAATTATTGATAAAAAATTTGGCACGAGATACACCATTCAAGGATAAACGACCTGGACGTCATTGGTGCGAATCTTTTCTAAAACGACATTCAGAAATTACATCAAGAATTTCACAAAATCTTTCTTATAATCGAGCATCTGTAACAGAGACAGTACGAGAATGCGGTTTGCAGAAGTAAAACAGCAGTTTTTTTCATGACAAATGCTAATGGTCAATTGCCTCCTCCTATGATTATGTTTCCTTATCAACGAATTCCGTATAGTATTTCTCAAAGTATACCAGATAGTTGGGGCATTGGAAAATCTGATAAAGGCTGGATGACAGCGGAAACTTTTTTTGAATATATACTTCATCCATAGCTTTTACAAAATGAGATTCCTCGTCCTGTTATTTTATATGTCGATGGCCATTGTTCCCATTTAACAATTCCATTATCGCAATTTTGTATTAAAAATGGTATCGAATTAATAGCGTTATACCTAAATGCTACTCATATAATGCAACCGTTAGATGTAGCATTTTTTCGCCCGTTAAAAGCAGCCTAGAAGAAAATTTTTTAAACTATAATTTACAAAACTTTTATATAACACTCTAACCGTTATATAATACACTAAATTTTAAATATGCTTTAAATATATATTTGTTTTTGTAACAAGATTTCTTTCCGATTCTACTTAAAATATCTAAAACATAAAATACACATTTAAAAGAAGAAAGTAGTTTTATACCATATAAAGCGCCTAATTGCGTTTGTTCATTGATCTCGAGATTGTTACTTGGAAATTCCTAGTGATGTTCAGAATAGAGGGTAACTAAAAGAAAACAATATTTTTAATTTATGCTACTTTAGGCAGATAATATGTTATATATGCTATAACTACAAAAGACTGTATAATATGTACAGAAAAAAAATTTTAACACCGAAAATTTGAGTTTTCTAAAGTACAATTTTATAGAACTTTATCTAGCACTCTAAACGTTATATACCACTATAAACTTTAAACACGTTAACCTCTTTTTGTTTATTTTGAATGGTTTTTTGCGCCGTTTGAAACATGTCTAAAACTTTAAAAACATATTGTAAAAAAAAACAATTTTTACCAACCCTGGAGATTATGAATCAGCAAGTGCTGTTGTAATTCTTCTAAATTTCGACGTACAGGCTGATCGGGACAAATATAACAACGGAAGTCATCATTTTGGTTGTTCGAAAACGCTGAAAAAATAATTTTTTTATTTATGTCACTTTAGGTATTACATGTTATAACTACAAAAGTCTGTACAGAAAATAAAATATTAATACCGAAAATCTGGGTTTTTTAAACTACAATTTTATAAAATTTTATATGGCACTTTAAACATTATATAACACTATAAACTTTAAATACGTAAACTTATTTTTCTTTGTATTAAAATGGTTTTTTGCGCCATTTGAAACATGTCTATAACATTAAAAACATATTATAAAAAAAAAAAAAAAAAACAATTTTTACCAACCCCGTCTATTGTGAATCAACAAGTGATTTCGTAATTCTTCTAAATTTTGATATACAGGCTGATTGGGACAAAGATAACAACGGAAGTCATCATCATTTTGGCTGTTCGGAGACGCTGAAAAAATAATTTTTTTATTTATGTCACTTTAGGTATTACATGTTATAACTATAAAAGTCTGTACAGAAAAAAAAATATTAATACCGAAAATCTGGGTTTTTTAAACTACAATTTTATAAAATTTTATATGGCACTTTAAACATTATATAACACTATAAACTTTAAATACGTAAACTTATTTTTTTTTATATTAAAATGGTTTTTTGCGCCGTTTGAAACATGTCTATAACTTTAAAAACATATTATAAAAAAAAAACAATTTTTACCAACCCTGGGAACTGTGAGTCCGCGTCACGTGATCTCGTAATTCTGCTAAATATCGAAATACACGGTACCTATTACAAAGATAACAACGGAATTCAATACGGTATTCACCACTTTGCCTCTTCGGAAACACTGAAAAAATAATTTTTTTTATTTATGCCACTTTAGATAGATTGTTTATTATATGCTATAGCTGCAAGAATTCGTATATTTTGTATGAAAAGAGACCTGAACGCGGAAACTTAATTTTTTTTTTATAATATAAAACTTATGTAAATTTTAACTCTGTAAATGTTAATCTTGAAATGTTGTTACAGTGTTTAAAAAAAATTATGCAGAGCTTATATAGTAAAACGTCTTGACGAAAAGAAATAATTTTAAATTATAATGTAAAAAGCATTAAATATTTTTAACAATATTTAAGTAGTTATTGTTTGGAAAAATGTACAGCTCATACAATAATCTATCAATTAATCGATTTTTATACGAATAACTAACTGCGATACAAAAGACTACAAAGACTACAAATTAGATTTTTTGAATTTATTATTAGTCATTTTACTTATTCCTTACTTGCTCTTGTTTTCGCTTTCGTTCGATTTAAATTCGACGATAATTAAATTGCTTCAATGTGTAATCTGAAAATTAAATTAAAATTCTTGTGTCAGAAAAATGTTTGCTTTTTTATGAATATAGATATGTTTATATATATATATTGTTGCATCCGTGACGTCTGTATCTTTCATTTTAAAAAAAGAAGTATTGATTGATTCTCTCTCTCTCAGCCAAGTAGAAAAATCAATATATTGTCAATAATTAATATATCATATAGTCAATAACAGTCAATAATCAATATATAAAATATTAATATAATATAAGTTGAAGACAATCGAAGAAGCGTCGCATGGAGACGATTATTTTAAAAAGAGAGTCTTGTTCTGGATTTCCATCAAGAAAGATTACTAATGAGCATTATAATTATAATCTGTATAATTATTATTTTTATAAAGATAGTTGTGTATTTAAAGAAGTCTCTCTTTATTGCGTGTGCGCGAATGTAAAAAAAAAAGTCAAATAGTTGCGTCGCGCGCGTTCGGTAATGATACCGTTCCGCGGACGTAACAAAATATATATGTATAAATATATATATATATATATATATATATATATATATATACAGGGTCCGCCACCAAAATCCGGACAAATTTAAATTTGAATTTCCTATCTTATTTAACTTTGGCGGGGGGTCGTTGTTATCGTTACGTCAATTCAAATATTTTCAATAAACGTGCATAATCTCAAAATGTCCGAACAAATAAGATCGAGTGCGGAATATAACCGAAGAGCGGCGATAATAGAAAGTCTTCGCGCTGGACATTCTCAGACCGAGTATATTCGGTTTTTCGGTTACCCAAGATCGACTGTATATGATGTTGCGGCTAAATTTTTTGCTTCGGAGAAGTCCACAGAAGGTTCTGCAAACCCGACGAGGAAGAGGCACTCAAAAGAAAAGTCTGTAAGAACTCCAGAAATTATCGCAAAGGCTCAACAGCACATTTTAGAGGACCCTGGGCAGTCTCTGACAAAAATAGCTAGAACTTTGGATGTGAGTGACACTACAATGCGTCGAATTGCTGAAGAGGACCTACGTTATAAATCCTATGTAATAAAAGTTCGCCAAATGCTTTCCGAGACTGCTAAAATGAAGAGAGTTGCTCGCTGTCACTTGCTTCTGAATTCGCTGAAAAACGAAGCTGCGAGACGCATAAAGTTCTTTTCGGACGAGAAAATTTTTTCTGTCGATGCCAAGGTAAACCGAAGGAATGATCGTTGGCTCGCTCACGATCCTGATGAAGTCCCCGTAATAGCTAGGACGAAATTCCCGGCCTCTGTTCACGTCCTAGGCGTCGTCTCTAATGAGGGTCACATTATGCCGCCACATTTCTTTAAAAAGCACGAAACTGTTACAAAAGAAGTTTATTTACACGTTCTGACGAATGTTGTGAAGCCGTGGATAGATACTGTGGTCCCCGCAAGACCGTACGTCTTTCAGCAGGACGGCGCGCCTGCGCACACGAGTCACTTGATTCAAAACTGGTTGTCGGACAACGTTGACATGTTTTAGTCTAAAGAATTCTGGCCTCCGAACAGTCCAGATTTGAATCCGTTGGACTATTTCGTGTGGAGCGTTGTTGAACGAGTGACCAACAAGTCGAGACATCCTAACCTGACCTCTCTCCAAGCGGCTATTAAGGCGGCGTTCACAAATATGGACAAGGCTGTATTGCAGAGAGCGTGCCAGCGCTCTCTTTAGGCCAAGGATCGAAGCAATTATCGATGCAAAAGGCGGTTATATAGAATAATTTTATTCTAAAAGAATGTCATTATGAATGTGTAAAAAGTTTTTTCCCTAATTCTTACATTTTGATAAATAAAATTTTGCTTAAACAAATTATTCATTTTGTCCGGATTTTGGTGGCGGACCCTGTATATAACAGAATATATTCTCTAAATGTAGAAATAAAATACTTCATTTGTATGCCACTTTATACATATGTTTGATTACATGAAGATATATATATATATATATATATATATATATATATATATCTACGTAATCAAACAGTTATCAAAAAGTTATTTCTGAAGATATTAAATTAAATGTATTTATTATTAAAAAAAAGGAATATAAAATCGATTTTTTTATATTTAATTAAAATGGAATATTAATATTAATTTAAATTAGTATTAAATATTTTATGTTTAATAAAATGGATTATTTTCACATTAAATGAAAACTGATAGTTCTAAAATAAAATTAAATTAAATGATTGAAAAAGATTATAATTACAAAAATAGTAATCTTATTTGTCCTGAAGAACCTGAAAGTAAATGCCCTACAATTATATTTGCAATAAGACTAATTGCTAAAATAAAGAGGTGAATAGTTAAATTAATTGATTCAAAAATTATTCTAAATAATCTAAAATTAAATTTTTCAGGAGTTAAATGAAAAAAGTTATTAATATAGTTAAAAATTTTAAATAAAATTTTAACAATTTATGAAAATAATAATAATAATAAACTAACTATTAAATGACTAAAAAACGTAAAAATGTAAATAAATTTTATGAAATTATTTCTATTATTTGTAATAGCAAATAAAAATAGTTTTAGCTGTCTCTCTCTCTCTCACACACACACACACACACACACACACACACACACACACACACACACACGCGCGCGCGCGCGCGTGCACACATTTTGTTGATGATGTAAAAGAGCATTTTTTTACGATTTCCACTGTAAACTTTTATACTAACTAAAACATCGTTTTTTAAATGAACTTTTAAATGCTAATGTATAAAAATTATAAATATACATATATAAAACAATATAAAATAAAAATATTAAATATGTATATAATTTAGCATTAAATATATAATTTTCTTACTTTTAATATTTTATTCTTTGTCAGGAGAGTTAAATAAATATTGTTTGTCACTGCCAATGATTTAGTTACTTGTTCTTTTGACTTCTCACTTCTAACTGTCAGTATCTATCGCTTGATATTTATTTCTCGGGTTAAATACAAAGACAAATAAATATAAATAAGGATTTAAACTCACGTGTTTATATTTTTTCGACAGTTTTGAACAGCACGAAAATTTGCTGTACAGCTTACAGAATGTTTCGCACATATGACAGATCACCGTTTTAAATATGAACATTTAAATTAAACTACAGACTTTTTTAATTTTTTACATCTTTCTCTTTGATTGTGAAATTTATTTCTCTTGTGCTATGACTTGCAGAATGTCGATTATGTAATAATTTTATATATAAGTTTTATTGCAGCTTTCTTGTTTTATTATTATATCAATAATGCTTTGTACAATATTATTTACAAGCATACTATATATACAATATTACTTACACACATTATATAAGATATTTAAATTTTTTTTTTAATATTTAAAAGAACCAACTGCCGATGATAGTGCGCCAGTTTTATAGAAAATTAATTTTTTTATGAAACTGATTAATGTGCACAGGGCACAAATATTTCTTGTCTTATTGTTAGTATCAAATCTAAATAAATTTCAATGAGAGATTCTAATAAACCACTCCACCAATTATTACATAATCGACATTCTATAAGTCGCAGCACAAAAGAAATAAATCTTACAATCAAAGAGAGAGATGTAAAAAATTAAAGTCTGTAGTTTATAATTTATGTGCGCGAAACATTTTCGTGCGGTTCGAAAATGTCAAAAAAATATAAACACGTGAGTTTATTAATCCTTTAATCAAGCGTAGATGAGAAAAAATATCGCACTCTCATCCGAATCTTATCTGGACATCTATATCGATCAAAATTTTTAATTTTTCGCTACATTTGCGCGCAGGTCAAAAAAAATATTACAAATGTACATATTAAATATAAATAATAGACGTAAATAAAATATATATGTTAATGTCTGGTCTATTAAAAATAAAGAAAAAATCTCTCGCAGAAAACTTGATCATAGATGGAGAAAAGAAAGAGACGCAAGGAAAATAAAAAGAAACGGAAGAACATTTTTGCGCATCGTTATCAACTCAACTTTTTCAAGATTTTAGAGATTTAGAGATAATTTGCCTACTTAATGTGATACTCTAATGTGCTTTTCACGAGGTTTATTGGAGCGGTGCATTTTTTTTTTTTTGTGTAATATTAAAATACATATTTGTATGTACATTCATTTTTCCTTTCAATATGTACATACGATATATGTTAATGTTTGCAGTAGTCGATTTTCATATTCATCTGTATTTCAATTCTTGTTTAAGAAAAACGAAAAGTAAATATTGTGTGATTTGTAGTTAAAATGTTCAATTGTATTGTGTTTTGTTAATGTAGTATACATTTAAAATTAAAATTTTATATATATATATATACATATATACAGGGTGGCTCATTTTAAACAATACGGTCACTTTTCTCGTAAACTAAGCGAAATGTTGAAAAAGGGTTCAGACATGTATTGCATGGTTTCGAAGGGGCTATAAGATGGTGCCATTGGTTTGACCTTGAAGAGTCACATGAAGGTCACGTGAAGGTCATTTTAAATTTCTTAAATGGAACACCCTATATATTTTTGCATATTCTTGTAGCTTATCTCGAGAGCTTTCCAAAACACTATGATAAAATGTTTTTTCATTAAACACTTTTCGAGTTATAAGGCAAAGTTGTAATATTTTGACATAAAATACAAGATATCTCGTAAAATATTCATTTCTCGATTATCTTACCCTAATATTTTTATGCACAAAATAATGAGACGAATCAATTGGCGTAATTAAAACACATAATTATGTTAAAGTAAAAATGTGTAACTGCTAGTTGTAAATTCAGATTTTTTCTTAAAGATAACTATATGTTTTTTTACACCAATTGATTTGTCTCATTATTCTGTGCATAAAAGTATTAAGGTAAGATAATCGAAAAATAAATATTTTACGAGATATCTTGTATTTTATGTCAAAATATTGCAATTTTGAAGCCTTATAACTCGAAAAGTGTTTAATGAAAAAATATTTTATTACAGTGTTTTGAAAAGCTCTTGAGATAAGGTATAAGAATATACAATAATATATAGGGTGCCCATTTAAAAAATTAAACATGACGTTCATGTGACCTTCAAATAACTCTTCAAGGTCAAATCAATGGTATCATTTTATGCCTCCCTTGAAACCATACAACTTTTGTCTAAAACACTTTTTGATATTTCGCTTAGTTTACGAGAAAATTTACCATACTGTTAAAAATGGCCCACCCTGTATATTATTCTGACTACTTGAAAGAATTTTGACAATAACAGTTTGACACTTAAACATCGCTATGGTTCTTCTAATTAACGATTTTATTGCCGAACATTTTGACAATGTAAGTAAATACTTGATTGATTGTACAGTTTAGTGACTCGACCTATTGGTTTATTTATAATTTATAATTATTTAACCATGCCAACATAGGATTCAACCGGCATTGCAGTCTAGTCACGAATCTATTAGGAATTCTTTTATTAATTTCTCGTGGCCCACTAACCATGGAGGATTATACATACCGGCAACAATAATTTTTAGCGATTGTTTTTTACCGCTTTTTATACTAAACATTGTGTTTTGCGTTCTGCTAAGATCAATTTCGTTTGTTGAAATTATTTGTAATTTTATATTTATGACTTGCTTTACGATTATATCACTGCGCCAAAGAAGGTTCAAATGGAGCTCGAAACGTTCGCTATTGCCTTGTTATTCTTAACGATTTCATCAATTAATGTTATACGGTGTTTTGTACTAAATTATTTTATATGTTGAATTATATTTATTGAATTATATCAATTAACATTATTTTATTACTTCTTATTTTGTTTCTCCTCCTTACTCTCCACAGCACTGAATGTTTAAAGAATTACTATTAAAAAGTATTTTGGGAATTGCTCCTATATCATTTGGATACTCTTCTGCCAGGCCTTTATTTGGTACATAATGGGTGCCATTGAATGTAGAAAAATATCGTCCTATCTCTACATTATTAATCCACTCTGATTGACATATTGACAACTCATCTAAAATAAAATATATTTTATATTGTACAACTTAAAGATAATAGAAGATATACATATATGTAATGCATAAGAATGTTACTAATATTCATACCCTGTTGTACATAACTTATTTTATTTTTTCTGGTGAGAATTATATAGTGGGGTTGAAATTTTCCACATTGCCCTGAACAAATTTTCTGATTTTCACATTCGGTCAGATGTGGAGCTATAGAACTCAATGATTCTTTTATAAACGCAGCTTCACATTTAAAATGCCAACCTATTATTACGCCAAAGTGATATACTTGCAAACCACAGTCTTCAATATGAGACAATACATTTTTAAAAAGATACTTCACAATCATACCAATCGCAAATTTGATTTTTTCATTTCTTATTTTTGGTTTTGTTCTTACGATGTCAGATTTAACCTGCGTGCATGTCGTGTACGTGTGAGTATGCGTATGTGTGAAAAATACAATAGCAGAATATAATCGATATTTTGTTGAGCTGTTTATAAATTAATTAATATAATAGCTCAAGTATATATTCCGCTATAAAAAAGTTACATTAGGAAAAGATACATTAAAAAAATAGGAAATAATTATAAAATTTTAAATGCTATAAAATAATTAATAATTATTCTATCGAAGTGATTAAAATATTAAAATAAAACTTGAACTCTGTATTTTGAGAAACTTTTAATGCTAATTACGTGAAATGATTAATTCTTTTATAGTGGATGTAAATATATAGTGGATTAAAATAAAACATCGGATAATAAAAAATCCACATTAATGAGTTGCAGTCGTGAATCAATTGAACTCAATGAGATACAAAGCGTATGAAAGTTATTCAATTTCTTCCCTTCAAAATGCATTATCGTAGAAATTAATATGTAATTTTTCGCTGAGTTATGTTAATTTAAAAAAATATGGATTTTATTGTGTCATCTGTCATTAAAAAACTAATCATCTTACGTAGTCGCCATTAAAAGTTTCTCAAAATACAGACTTAAATTTTCATTTTCATTTTTTAATCACCTTTATATGATAATTTTTAATGTTATGTGTTATAAACATTTGAAATTTTATAAATTTTTCTTATTTGTCCACTTTTTTTAGCGGATAGATAACTATAATTTGTATAATTTTTTACACATTCATTATATGAATATTAGTTTATATTATTAGATACTAGATAAGTTACCTTTATTGGTTTTGTAATATTAATATCTCCATTTTGTATTATTTTTATAATAATATTTAATTCCCATTCATATTCTTCTAGACGATATATGTTATCAAAGTCGTAATTATGTATTATAAAAGCTATTATCTAAAAAAACGTATAGTAACAAAATTTTAATTACAAATATAAAAATGAAAATATTTATTTATACTTTTACTCATTGCTTATAAAATTTATTGAGTCTTTTGATGCAAATAATTTTACAACAATTCACATATTTTTAAGAAAAATTAAAATTTTCATCAACAAATTACAAATTTATGAAAATAGTAAAACAAATTCATGATAAGTTGGACAAAGTGGTAGTGAGTTATAAAAAATATTTACAAAGTTTAACAAGCTTGTATAACTTCTTACGAACATTTTTATAAGTAAAATAGTAAATAAAAATAGATTATTGTAAAAATCACAATTATTCACAACTTTCTAAGTTCATTTATGAAAAACTATGTCCAACATGGTTCAAAATTTGTACTTTGATCACAAAAATTATATGTTTCGTACATAAAAATTATATGTAAAAATAATCTAAAAAGATGTAGTTAAAGTAAAGAATAAAAAATAATAAAAAATATACTTCGAAAATGATAGGAAATCATAGTTCTTTTTATAACTTTTGTGTGAAAAATTGTAAAATGATTTTTACTATAGTCGTGGACATAACGTATCATTCAGATTTTAGATCCAGATCTATAATTCATTGTTATCTTAATTAATTATTAAAAATAATAAAAAATAAATATGAAAACTATATGTAAAAAAATTGCCAACCTGCACATAACTAAATAGAGCTTTACGAGATAAATAGTTACATCTTCCTCTAACAATTTTAAAAATTGTATATGCTTCATTTGTGTAATTTTGCACTATCATAAAATAGTTTGCAATATTCAAATGTTCTGTATTATCACTGAAAAGAATAAAAAAATACGTCATATATGTGTGTGTGTGCGTGTGCGTGTATGTGTGTTTGTGGTTATGTGTTTATGTATATATATATATCGTATGTATATAGTATATGTATATATGTATATAGATATATAGACAAAGTGTCCGAAAATAAATGATAGGGTTTTAGTCGATATTTATAAATAACACAAACTAAATATTAATATGCAATTTTTAATAATAATCAACTCAAACAGTTTCTTTATCCATTCAATAAATTTCGACATGGCCTATTGACGGCATGACACATCTCGTAATTTCAACACTTTTTATATTCTGTACTAAATTCAAATACTAAATCAGAATATCTATTTCTTGCAATTCTTTCTATGATTCTATCCCTGAGATCACGTAAATCTCTGATCATGATTTCACACTGTACATAACATTTGTCTCCATAAGAAAATTCCCTAAACTGTTGTTAGACAAAGTTAACTGTACCTTATGGTTGAATACACTCAAATCTGTGATTATGGTTTAACGAGGAAAAATGTGAAAAGAGATTTATGCTATCTCATTAATAGAATCATAGAAATATTTGCAAGAAATACTAAAAATTTGCAAGAAATACTAAATCCAGATGTTCTGGATTTAATATAGAATATGAAGAGTGTTGAAATTAATACATATCTTAATACTAAATAGATAATAAAACTGTATGAGTTGCTGATTATTATTTTAAAAAATTATGCCAATATTAAAAACAAAATTAACAAATTTTTTAATTAAAATTATACGCACTATTTTGGCTGCCATATGATAGCAATACCTTCTCTGTCTTCGTCTGGTATTTCGTCTGGTTTCAGAACGCAGCGTATGCCAAGCCTTCTGGCTACGGTGTGATATATAAGAGATCGTAGAGACTCATCGAAATAAAGTAAAAGCTAGACATATCAATATATAAATTATGTTAATAAAATTTTATTGCATATGTTTGTTTTTATTTTATAAGATATAAAAACATAATTATGCTTCTACTGCGCATGACAAATTATAATTATAATATAAAGTAACTAAAATAACTATATATACATAATCTAAAATAACTTACGGAATGTACACGGTTTTTATGTGGATCTAATGTTATCAATAGTTGCTTTAACTTATAATTATAAAATTCAGAAGTTACGAATTTTTGAAGTATGCACATAATTTCTTTCGCTTCTGTCTCATCCCAGAAATTGTCCTTGATATTATTGTTTCTCCAATCAGAAAATTGATCAGGAGATGTTGAAAATATTGAATGTCCAGGATATTTTGTTTTAAGGTGAGATAGTACTTCTTCCGTAATATTATCAAAACACGTTTTCATAACGGAAAAAGATATATGTGGGTCAAAATATTGTGCTACAATAGTAAGTAGCCGTTCTAAAAGCTGCTTTTTTTCTGGCATGTTTATAAATTTGTTTTGCTTGAACATTAATCGATATTGTTTTAGACATTGAATAATTATACCAAAGTTATATGCACTTGTTAAATTGCAACTGGGTTCCCTAAAATATATTTACACATTCAGAATGTACAATAACTGTATTAATAGTTGTAATGCTAATATTTAATTGATTGAATTCTACCGTGACGATTGTGTAGAAACGATTCTATTTAACTCATCTGCAACAAATAAGTAAATCTGAGATTTCGAATTTTCGGCTATGGAACGCAGAAGATATTCCAATTCTTCTTTGTCATCGTGGCATAAATCATTCTCTGTCATTAAAGACACATAATACTGAATTTTTTTGACATATTTTAAACCTTCTTTAATTTGTTGTTCAAAATTGGAATGGTCAAAAATTTTCTTTTGTTTCTCCGTATTTATACTTTTTTCTCGCAGAAGAACATCTAAAATTGAGACAATGAATTCTCAAATATTCTACAAAACAACACCATATTATCAGACATAAACTATAACAATATACTTTCTAAAGTACAAATATAAATTTTTTAAATACATTAATATTTGGGACAAATTAGAAACATTATAAATATAACATTAATTTTTTATTTAATAAAGATAAAGATTGTAATGTATTAATATCTTAAACCAAATTGAATAAAATGATCACAATAGTAATAGATAGCGAATAGCGACACACACACTCAAAATATAATCGTATTATTGAAACGCTTTTGCTGTAAACATCTTGTATCAAGTTTAAGTTAATCACTTTAAATTAAGTTTTAATGAAAAATCGATTGAATAATAAATGTGTGTGTATAAATATATATTAATTCTCTGGGCATCCCATTAAAGTAAGAATAAAAATAGAAACTAAAGTCAAATTTTATAAGAAATAAAACTCAATCTCTCTTTACAATTTCCAAATAAATAAAATTGATTGTATATAGTGATAGTAGAATATAAAATTGTAGAAATCATAAAGTATAAACAGAAAGTTTATATAAAATTATGTAAAATTTATGAAGTAAATTAAACTTTTCTAACTATGTGTGCGATTTAATTAAAATTATTATTATGAACATATATTTAAGTCAACATTTTTTTAAAATTAGCAATCAACTTAATGTCTTAAAATGTTTAATAAATTAAAATTAACTATTGTTGATATAAAGTAAACATCATAAATCTTATTTGTTTAAAAATTTCAACATTATCTGTTATGTTAAATAAAAAGAGTAATAAAAATTTATTCTGTTTCTTTATATATTTTATCTTATTGATTTGTATTTTTACCAACCTATTTTTAATTTTTAATAGATTATACCTTGGGTTTTTTTTTAAGTCCCTACCTTATCGCCACAGAGGTTTTTTAACCAACCTCTATTTTTCATTTTTCCTAAATACATTTTACCTATTACATTATTATCTTATACCTATATACTTATAAATCTAATTCGTCTGGGTGGGTTCGAGTCTGCGTTTCCACCCTACTAGTGATCACAGCTAAGTTTCGGCGGCGCAGCGTGCACAGCCCACCTTACGACTAAAATTTTCTTATTCCTACTGGGTCTGGGTGAACTCGAACCTGCGTTTACGCGTACTCTTCGCCTCAGGCGAGTTTCAGCGCCGCAGGGTGCACGACCACCGTCCAACCCCAATTTTTAATAAGTTATTATTAGTGTATAATGCTTAATAAACAAAATAAGTATAATTTTAGTAAATATATTTAAAAAAATATAGGTACTGAAAGATGCGTGTGACGCTCGCATGTTCTCACTTTGTGAAAACTTATTATTCTGGAGAATTCTGGCTTTATTTTTAATAGTTTCATAATTTTTTATAGATTAAACAAATAGCTTTATTTATTAAGAAAAATACTCGGAACAAATTAAATGCACGTGCGCTTCACTTTGTTCTGCAACCATTTTTTCAACTTTCCTTATCAAATTTTAAAAGCTTAAGAGTTATACTATAGAAATTTTTGCTAAGAGTTCTATGCGTAAAAATTAGTAGAATAATATATAAAAATTTATAAACAAAGAGACATACCTCTGATAAAATTTCGTTGCCCAAAACTTATTTCTTAGTCTTATCTCCTGGAATCTTTTGCACGTGGAACTAAAACTCAAGACATCTTCAATGCTAACATTTTCGTCTCCCAGAATGATTTCAATCACTTCGGCGAGCAAGCTTGTTATCGTAGCCATCGAAAAAAAAATTTAACGATGGACAAAAAAGCTCGCAACGTGATTTATTTATTGGTTTTTATCTGATTTCGTTTATATAACTTATACACATGAGCTAAAGTTTCTTGTAGCACCTAGCACTGTCGCGTTGCGTCTGTAAACTACAGTGACTTTTGTATGCTTTTCTAGACATTCCAGACTGCAGGTATATTCTTTTTTCAGTTAAAAATGCTTCAAAGTATTTGACTGACATTGGAAGAAAGAACACAAAGATTCCTTTATTCTGATGGGTCAATACATATAAGCAACGGTGGCAGGCACATCCTATAAATTCTTGAAAAAACTTTCTTGATTAAAACTTCGAAAACAATTACTTTTAACTACTTTTTTTGGATTTATGACTTTATGATTTTGTTTTAATATTTTTCGAATTGATAACCGTTTCGGTCAGATACTCTCTAATCTATTTGAAAATCTGAATAGCACGTCAGGTTGGATCCCACGATTCTTTTCTTTCATGAAATATTAATTATTAACGAATATCTGAAGGACAAATCTTTGCGAGATTATAATCCATATTTTTTATTTCTCGTTCTAACAAATAGATTGTCTATATAGTGATAAATCTATGGGTTTTCCTTTCCACTTTTCTTCTCAGCATGAGTCAGCAGATGTGATTTACGACTGACTTTTGTTTACCTGAGGGTTAAAATATCGAAAAATTGTATGCTCAATATGTATATTTTATAAACCCTCTTAATAAAAAAGAATATTTTCTTTTTTTACATGATTTTTTTAAAATACTTTATTTATAAATTTAATAAAGACTATATTTAACTTGTCAAAGTTTTAATAAATAACAAATATCCACATGTAAAATTGTTTTTTCTTATCGTTGCGATTAATATAATTCCAAATGTTAAATAAAAAATTAATAAGATAAAATCTCATTTATATATTCTCACATATTAAGACTGAAACTACTTTATTCTTTATTAACCTGAAACTATTTTATTCTTCAGATGATTTCTCTTTTAAACTAAAGCTGCGGTCGAGACTGCGTTACGAATGCTTCGACACATCATTCTATCTTTGTTCTCATAAAATATAGAACAAAGATAGAATGATATTTCGAACCATTCATAGTCTTGACCACAGCCTGTGAGGAACCTTTTAGCGATTTTAGAGAAAAAAAAGAAAAAGATAGAAAGAAAAACTGTCCTGTAAAAATCTGTTTTTCAAAATACATAGAAAAATATTATATATTTATATTCGTTTTTAGCTATATAATTGCACTATTCCGTGAAAAAATTCACGTGGAATCAGACTGAGCGAAAAGTAAAAAGTGAAAAATTTCATTCAAAGTTATATAATCCATGCCCTGGTCTATTCCGCATAGGTCATTATTGATGCATTTTTGATATATTCTGACCGTGCTTTCTGTCCTTATGTATTTGTTCCTCCAAACAATGTCTTTTAGATACCCTGAGATCATGTTGGCTGTTTCGTCTTTCGTTGCCATTTTTTGTCGTTAAACTCATTTATCGATGTATATACCATTTAAGCATTTCTTAGACTAAACATTTCTTATTGTTAGATTAATCTATTTATGGTATATGTTGTAGAATCACCATTTGTCGGGCAACATTTATACATATAAGTTATAATTTAAAAATTTCTATTTATTATTTTTGTTAGTTATGTCTTTATTTTTTTTGGAAGATTTTTTTGGAAGATGGAAGCAATTTTGGAAGACAAATATAAAAGATTTAATAACTTTTTCGAAACTGCTACATTTAATACAGTCGGACCTTTTATCCTACGACCCTCTTATGCTACGAAACCTCTTATCCTACGACAAAAAATCCGCTCATGCTACGACCGCGAAAGGGGAATTATACCCCCACTCTCAAATTTTTGTTGTAGGATCAGAGGTTTAAGGGAAAGATTCCGGACTGAAAATGTCGTAGGATAAGAGGTCCGACTGTAATATTGAATGTTGTTGTGTTAAATGTATAATATGGATAATACGTTAAAATGTATGACATAAAGGATTATAACACACTATTTTATTATATGCTTTATTACATAATTATGTATCTTTTGCACAATACTATATGCTAAAATTTTTAAACTAAATTTTTGATTTTTTCTTACATCTGAACTCTTTTCAGACAAACGTTTGTTGCACAGTTATGTTGAAAACAATTTATATCGTATCAGATTCTATTACGCTACAAAGTAAAATTACTATCTTTATATTGATTAACTTAAAGAAAGTTATTTATTTTACGTAAAGAAATACGTGGAAATTAATTTTAAAAAATATGAAAATTCTTTTATTACTTATAATTATGAAGATCAATACATAAAGATTGATTCTGAGTTAAATTTTATAAGCCTAAGCAAATTTAGTTATTTAATTTCTGTTTATTGTATTTATTTATTTTTTTGTGTGTATTATATAACTATCTTATTATAATTACGTTAATAGCTGGAAATTGTGGTAAACTTTTATAGTAGAAGAAATTACTCTCTCCGTTGACAATAAATAAATAGTGTAAATACATTTTATATTACTTTTTCAACAAGAAATTTTCTTTATATATGATGTGATATACTCAATTTTATTTAGAGGTCTGTTAGATGTCTATTAGATGTCGAGAGCTAATTTGCAGTTCAACCGAGTATTTTATAAACATACCATCACTATTATATGAATATTATTTTAAATGTGTCTAAAAGAATGCAATGACATAAAATCACATGACATCTAATTCAAATATTTCTAGACGTTGTTTTAGACTAGATGGCTCCGACATCTAATAGACATCTATGCGATTTCACGTTTCTCCCTGGGATACGTCCAATTGACTTGTATTTTTTCTTGCTTTTGTATATCTAACAAGTCGCCGTTATTGTCCACGGAAATCTCTTCGAGCTTTTTTTTTGGCTGAGTGTATAATTTTCTATAATACAACTTTATTTAATATTATATATATATATTATAATATATATTTTATATATTATTATACACGTTATATTACTTTTTCCTTATAATAATTTACAATAACATTGTATTACTTTTGTATTCAAAATGCTTATTTTATATCTATTTATTTTTATTATGTTTCAGTAAAGAGACGTATCCTACATTTCTACAACGTGTCAGTATCAGTAATAGAAACATTTATATGCCTATCACCTATCAATAATACAGATATAACATATGTCATAAATTAGAACAATTTCAAATTCAAATGCCTTTAAATGGTACAAAAACAATATTTACAAAGATATAACAAATAAATTAAGAATTTTTAAAGAAGTAAAAGATTTAATTTTATTAAAATCTTAAATATTCAAATTTTCCAATAAAATTAATTTTATATACTTTGTGTGACGCATATGTCGATAAATTATTAGTTTATTTTCACGACAAGAATAATATAAAAAAATTGTTTTAAATAAAGTTGAAAGCTAATTTTATGAATACTTCGAAATGTAACTTTTCTTTTAAATATATATTTTATGCCAGGGACATGTTACCGCTACAAAATAAAAGAGAAAAATATAAATAAAAGAAAAATGGAAACAGAAAAAATAAAAGCAGCTTTATTTTACTGTAAAACAATAAGAATCAGTTTTTATAGAAATTTACAATAGAGCGTAACAAAAGACAGGCAATTTCTTTGAAATTCGAAACTGAAAGGTTTTTTCACAAGTATTACCTGGCTTCAGAAAAATTGTCATATTGTGCGCATAATTACGTTGCAACTGTATAGTAGGAGAACCTTTAGGTTTACAGAAAATTTCAGAATAGAATTGGACAGAGAGTGTAGAGAAGTGTAGTGTATATGACACGTGTTCCTGGTAATTGGAAAATACATAAAAATATAAGTTTTGCAGTAGATTTCGTCTGACTACAAACAGGAAATTAGTGAGACGCGAATAGCTTGCTCCAATCTTCTTAAATTAAATTATTTTATTTTGTTTAAATAAATTTTTAACTAAATTTTTTTCATCATGGCTACGATAACGTGCTTACCTGAAGAAGTGATGGATATCATACTTGGCTACAATGATATCAGCATTGAGGATGTCATTAACTTTAGGTATGTGTGCAAGAAATTTCAACACGTTGCAAAATACAATAAGTTTATGGAAAAAAAATTTTTTCAGAGATAATTATTTCTTAATTAGGTATTTTTTCGCAATTTGATTTTACTAACATATTAATTATACAATTAACTTTGCAAAATATATAATTTATGAAAGCAAAATATATAAAAAATGTAAAAACAAAATATACAATATAAAAAGGTTAAGAAATGGATCAATAAATGTTAAATCACATAAAGAGCGCAAGCAATTATTTTAAATAATTTTTTCATGAATTAAATTTAGTCTTTAAATAATTGAAAGAATATTAGTTAAATTTTGTATTTCCTTAACAAACAAAAAATTTTTAGAGTAAACTCGTATTCACCTTTCTGGTTCTTTATTTTTATTAGCCAGTTTTAAAATAGAATTATTTAAATTTATTTTATTACGTTATTAAATAACTCATTAAATTGATGTTTTAATAATACATGGAATAAAAGTTAATTTGTTATATTTACAGAATATGGCTATAATGCTCTTCATTGTTTATATAATTTTATATTGTTAGTGTGTAAATTTTAATTACATATTAAATTGAAGATTATATATCGCACGCCTTATTTTGTATTAAAATAAAACAAGAAAGTTGATATTTTGACTAATTCTGTATATTATACAATTTGAACAATATAATTTTTTGAAAACTTATTACCAATGCAATAGTATTAGTGTTCTTTTAAAATTTACAATAATATTATTTATTTCAATTTCAGATGGCCTAAAGCTAGAACACTATAACAAGAAGCTTAAGGAAAATGAACAAGAAGCGTCTCTCAAAGGAATGAACAGGAAAGCAAAAAAAGTTTAAACTTTATAGAAATGGGCATTAATTATATAAGACGATTACGGAATACTGAAAATGTTAAAAAATTTTATTTGTTTGTCCACATATCAATTGATAATTCAACACATTGCAATTACATATATGAGTTAAATTAAAATATGGGATCAGTATTTTTGATATTGAAAGATAAGAAGTTTCTTTCGATATAGATGAGATTGAAAATTTACTCACTCAATTTACACGGTAGGATGATATAAATTAAAGTATTATTATACTTTCCCAGAGAGAAACGTGAAATCGCATACATCTCTATTAAATGTCGGAGCCATCTAGTCTAAAACGTCTAAAAATATTTGAATTAGATGTCATGTGATTTTATGTCATTGCATTCTTTTAGACATATTTAAAATAATATTCATATAATAGTAATGGTATGTTTATAAAATACTCGGTTGAGCTGCAAATTAGCTCTCGACATCTAATAGACATCTAACAAACCTCTAAGTAAAGTTGAGTGTATCACATCATATATAAAGAAAATTTCTTGTTGAAAAAATAATATAAAATGTATTTACACTATTTATTTGTTTATTGTGAAGAACAAATTTCTGGTTCTGGAAATATTATGTCTATATATATATAAGATATACATATATATAGAAATCATAATCTTTCCAGAACTATCAGAACTTTGTTCTTCACAATGAACAAATAAATAGTATAAATACATTTTATATTACTTTTTCAACAAGGAGTTTATATAATTTAAATAAAGACAAACTATTGCTTTATTAATAGTTTTTTAATTTTTTATTTATTAATTAAGATTTATTCAATATTTATTTTTTTTTTCTATTTTGTTTAAAAAATGTTAAAGCAAAAGTTATTTATTTTGATGATAATTATTTTAATAATGTAAAATTAATATTTTTATTTATTTTCATTTTATGAACTTAACCGACATAAAATGTAACTGTTTTTCTCCTATTTTGTATGTAAAAATGCTAAATAAAAATATTTATATTTTTTGCCATTTATTACTAACTATACTAATAATAAAAGTAAAAGTTAATAAAAGTAATTTACTGATATATAAATAATTTATATTTAATTAAGCTATTTATTATTATAATACATTTATAAAGTTTGACAAATCAGGATAAAGAAATATTAGTTTCTTTTGTTCTGATCAGTCAAATTCTAATCTTTATTTTTCAATGCGTAGGTTCTGATACAGGCTGGCTTAAATCCCGTCTTGAAAATGAATCGTTGATTGTTGATCGTAAGAAATTTATTCAATCATAGTTGATTTTAGAGAAAAGTAAGCGAATATAATTTGTTAAATTTCTTACGACCAACAATCAACAGTTCATTGTAGATGAGGCATATTATAGTCTATATATCTTATAAATTATACGTCTAAAAGACGTCTTATAGATACATTTGTAAGACGTCTATAAGATGCGTCTAAAGGAGACCACGAATACGTCTATCTAGATGCGAAAGTCGACCTATCTTAGACGTGTCGAATAGACGTCTAATGTACATCTATCCGACTTTACGTTTCTCCCCGGGTTATGGACTATCGTACACATTGCATAGTTAATGTGTACATTTTTCAGAAAAGCTGTTTACGAACAGCTAACGGAAAAATATCACAATATCCAACTCTTTAACGTATTGAGGCAATATAAGCTGCTGGTAAAATGGAGTAAATTTGAAAAGCAACCTCACAAAGTGCAAGTTTTAGAACGAATTGCTACTATTATGGCACAAATGTTCCAGCTTGAAAAAGATGTATTTTATTCGACCGTAACAGCGTCACTAGATAATATAGTATCAGAAGTACTGAATAGCCTCAGAGAGAAACATCCCGGCCATTCAATATTCTTAACGTCTGCAAAAAATTTTTTTTATTAGAAAAACAATAATATCGATGATAATCATTGGAATGAAGCAGAAGAAACACAGATTATGGATACACTCGAGGAATATACATATATTTGGCAAATTAAACTTTTGTCGAAACAAATCAGAAAACACCGATTGGAATACACTATTAAAATACAAATGTATAGATAATGTAAGTAGAATTAATTTTATCTAATATATTATAAAAATATTGCCAATTATCCCATAAACATGACTATATGTTTGTTGTAATCTTAAAAATACTTTCCCTTTAATTAATATCTGCATTGTAATTTCTGACATTAGGTCTTAGAACATAAATGTGGTCAAGAAATTATAATATATATAATATATCATAGCGTTGACCAGAAGACTTGGTCTACGTTGCGATATAATAATTGAATATTCCGATAAACGTATCTGTTTGTTTTGGAAACCGAGTTAGTAAGTGTAATATCAGATTTGAAATTATTTGAATATTTCAGTATTTTTATTCCGATAATACACACATATATTATTTTTTTCTTGTTTACAGTACCACAAATAGTTCAGAAAATGTAAGATATTTTAGAATAAGTTCTAACAAATTCCCAAATTGTTTTATCAAGCAAGAGCATTTTATAAGATATGAAGTAATAACAGCAAAGAACGTAAGTAATTACTCATATTTAATTTTTATTAATTTTAATGTTAATTAATAAATTTATAATATTAATATCAAACAGAAAGATTTGCCCAATGTATAATTTTCGTGTTTGTAATTGGAATCTTATTTACATTTAAACCATTTTTCATTTATGATAGAAATACTCTTGAATTTATTTCAGTTTAATCTTGAATATTTGTGGGAAAGAGGATCAAATTTGTTGGAAAACCGTAGAAATGATAGTTTCAACTGGGATATAAATTTAAAAGATCGGAGTATGAGTTTAAAAAAGTTTGGACTACACTATGCTGTAAGTAAGCGTTACCGCATATTAATAATAATAACCAATCTCTCTGCTAACACAATAATGAAGCTTCTCTTTGATAATACATACAATTATATTATAGGAATATAATTATAGGAATTATAATTATCTATAATTTAACTGGCTGTAATTTAATTTTCTACAAACGCTTATTTAAGAATAACTTGACAAGAAATATCAATTAAAGTTTGAACTTACATTTTCAGTTTCACATAAGTATGGACAATTTTGAAATGCCAATTACAAGACCAGAAGAAGTAAAATTTGCGGTTGGAATGATTGTAAGGCATAGTGATGAATCTACAGACTGTTTTGCAGGCGTGATAATTGGATGGTACCGATATGAAGACAGATATTCGGTTAAATTCCGCGTACTAGATAGACGATATTATCCTAATATTTTTCCAATAAAGATCTGTACTAATACAAAGGAACAAACACATTATTTAATTCTTACCGAAAATAATGAAATGTGTTACGTGGGAAAAGGTATGAATTATCATTATAAAGACATGTCTTTATTTTAAGTTACATTCTTTTTTCATTTTTCTCATCCTTTTGTTTATATACTGCAAAATAATATTTTATTTTATTTTAATTGATCTTGTCTTCTTCCTTTTTAATTTAGATATTTTATTTATTTCAAGTATTATTATTATTATTATTTATCGTATTTCTTTTATTATTATTCAATTTTATTTATCATTAATTGATTTTTGATTTACGGTTTCTATATTTTATTATAGACGCTATAACCTTAACAACGCCGAAATGGATAGAAAATAGTGAAATAGGTCGTTACTTTGACAAATTCGAAGGCACTTATTACGTACCAAACAAAACGCTGGAAAAACGTTACCCGCATGATTCTGCTGTAACTGTTGCTAAAACTGTCACATAAACAATATCAGAGACTTTATATATTATAAATGTAAACATAAATTATGTGATATTATATGTTATATTTGAAATATGCAATGCTTTTATTAAATTTATAAATGGCATAATTAGATTTTTCAAAAACTGAAGGGAGAGAAGGGATTTCGAAAAATGTAACATTTGCAAAAAAAAATCTGATCATGCAATTTTAAAGTACATTCAAAATCATAAAACTTTTATTCGAAATTTCTTTTTATATTTCACCGTTTCGACGGTATTTGTTAAAAAAATAAAATAATGTCTCCTATTTTGACCTAGACTATTCAACATATTCAAAGCGCATTAAAATTGGAGGGGGACACTTTCATACCTTTCTTTGTTAGTATAACTTTTGGTAAATACTATTTAGCAGAAAGTGATTTTCGATTAGTATCGTAGGTAAATATGCAGTATTATATAATATTACATTAGAATATGATATAAAAATAAATATTTTGTTTGTGTGATTTGGAATTTTTATATAAAAATCTTAATCCTTTACGAGTAATTGCGAGAGTAATAGAAATATTTTTTTATTCGAGGACAAAGAAATTTCGCAAACTGTCGCTTAATTTAATTCTAATAATATATTTATAATTTAATATTATTTCTTTTTCTCTTCTTCGTTTTCTTTAACTTTTTAATTAACTTTTAAATTTCTGATAATAGAATTAACCATTTGTGTACAAAATGTCAAAATCATTACAATTATTATATTAAATATATACATATATATGTATATATACATATACTGTATACATGTACACTTCTACTTTATATAAATTTTAAATTACAACTTAAGAGAGATATTGATATATCCAATTATATTACATTTATTTGATATAATTATTCTTTATTATTTACATAATAATTACGTATTTCAACGATATTATTTTCGATAATAATTTTAAAAAATAAAAGAAGATTTTGTCAAGTTTTTAATATTTCAATTTTATTATTTTATTGTTGTATAATTTACCATATAAAAAATATAATAATCAATAAAGATACAAGCGATATAAAATTGTAGATGTACATAAAATAGTGTTGATTTTAACACAAAGAATTATTAAATTATTTATAAAAATTGCGCTAAATAAAAAAATTTCGCAATTACATAATGTATTACTCAATATAATATATATATAAAGTATTTATTATGTACTCACGTATTTACTCATTTTTACGAATCATGTCATTTTAAATTACTGTTAATATTGCTAAATATTGAGTTTGATAAAAGTATACAATATTTTAATTATTTATATTCTACTAAATTTAGATGGAAAATCGAATACTTTTATCATAAAAATATCAAAATGACACTCGTTAGTTGCAAATATATTATCTACTTTTTATTTAGACATGTAATATTGTAAAATACACTATATACATATAAGTATTATACAATATTGCATATTATTATATTACAATATATTAAATAATGTACATTTTATATATATTTATATATCATCAGAACGCCAACAGAATTATAACAAAACTTGTTAAAATAATTAATCAATAAATTTTAGTGATAAAAATTGAACAGACTCTGCTGACGTACCTTGGCATTGATAGTAAAAATAAAAAATCCGTAGCTTTAATTCATTTGCTTACAATAGCGACATGCTATTTTTATACCTACAATAAAGTTTTTGTCATAAGCAATAATAAATTAAGAAACAGGCACTTATAAACTCTTCCTTCTTCTAAATTTCATTTATCTTGATGTAAGTTTAACTTGAATGAAATATTTGCTGCAAATTTATTTTTTACAATTATATTACATTAAATGAAAATTTATGTAAAATTTTGTATAATTTCTAATTTCATTATTATGCATTTATCTGAATTTTTTAAGCACTTATACTCCGATATTATGATAAAGCTAAAAGACGTCAACTGTTATCATAATTATATGATGAAATTGAATATTGCGTTATTGAAGAGAAATGACACGTAGCTCAATAACATTGTGATAAGATTTTATTTTGAATATTATGATTGATAATATAAAGAGTATATCAAAAACTAGTTAATATTTATCAATTTTAGAATGAGTCACAATTGAAAATGCAAGCCTCTTTGCAGTATAATATGTTTTCTGAGCCTATTGATGCGACAAGTAATGACTTTACATTCTTTCCTTTCAATGATTGCAAATGAGCGAGGTGATTAGCATTGTTAATGTACATTTTTTTATCAACTAGATTAAAATAATATCTAAATAAAGCTCTTGTAAAATATGCTGTCCCTCTTTTTGCTAAACAAATAATTACGTTGTATTTCTACATCAGTTATATCGAAGTAATTAGCTAAATAATGACAAACAGTGAATAAACGCGATATTTTGCAATTCACTGAACACAACTGATAACGTGAAAAAAACTTTGAATTTTATTTATTTCTTGCGCATAACGCAAGAAAACTTTGTATACAATTTTCTTTTTGTATAGAGAAATTTAAAATAAAAAGTTTATTTTATATATTTTATAGTATTACTTTTGATTTAGTTATACATAGCAGATACATATTAATTATATTGTAAATAATTCAGAAATTGATTGACGTAGAAACACACATAGTTATTCCTAAGATAAAATTGCTTATTGCAAAATCATTCAAAGATTACATAAGCAAAAAGGAAAGATTAGTCATTATAAGTTTATTTGCGTTTTAAAATAGAAACCTGTCGATGTTTTTATGCATATATTGTTTCTTATATGCAATATTATGTATATGTAATACTTTATAAATAATATTATACGTAATACTTTATATATAATATCATAGAGGTCAACTTGTAATCGTTATTCGTCCACTTCGAAGAATACTAACTATTAAGCGTTGTTCAGAAAATCGTGAGGAACGTTCCTATTTTTTAGAGAAGTTTTGTTGAAGTTCAGCTACCAACTGGCAAGTAAGACAAATAACGCAACATTCTGGAGTTGAAGATGTAGCTACCCTTATTCTGTAGGGATTTCTTCATCACCGAGTAGCTTGGAAGGTAAGAAAAATTTCCCGAAAAGCAAAATATCTCGGGTTCGATTTCAGTCACTCGTGCTTCACATTTTTTTTCGAGTTTCACATAAATATTGCTTACAAACAATCATCTTTCGGACTGACAGATGTTGTAAATGTCTTACATTGTGTACGACAGTCGCTACCACGGATGGATGTGTGGTATAGCGTGTCTAAACCAGTAACAACCTCCATTACATACACTTCTGTTTCATTACTTGAATGACTTATGTAATATTAATGTAAAAATGATAATATATACATATACAGGGTGTCCCATTTTAATTCCTCCAGTGAAATATCTCGAAAAATATGGAAAATTCGAAAAAATGTTTCAGACAAAAATTGTATGGTTTGACCTTGAAGAGTCATATGAAGGCCACGTGAAGATCATTTTGAATTTCTTAAATGGAACACCCTATATATTTTTGCATATTCTTGTAGCTTATCTCGAGAGCTTTCCAAAACACTATGATAAAATGTTTTTTCATTAAACACTTTTCGAGTTATAAGGCTTCAAAGTTGCAATATTTTGACATAAAATACAAGCTATCTCGTAAAATATTCATTTCTCGATTATCTTACCTTAATACTTTTATGCGCAGAATAATGAGAGAAATCAATTGGTGTAAAGGAAACACATAGTTATCTTTAAGAAAAAATCTGAATTTGCAACAAGCAGTTACACATTTTTACTTTAACATAATTATGTGTTTTAATTACGCCAATTGATTGGTCTCGTTATTCTGTGCATAAAAATATTAGGGATCAGTTTCACTGATATACAGAATTTTCAATTTTGGAAGCACTTATAGACTGATGCTATGTTAAGTCTAGAGAAAGACAACAATGCTGTGCTGAGTTATCATAATTATGTGAGGAAATCGGATGCCGTATTATTGAAGAAAAGTGACGCATTGTGTTGCTTCAATTACATTGTAACGGGATTTTATTTTGAATATTTAGTTCGCAAAAAAGGATAATAAAAAATAGTTATTAATGAATAATTCAAGAATCAATTGATATAAAAAACCACATAGTTGTTTTTAAGACAAAGTATATAGTTGCTTATTGCAAATTCATTTAAAATTTATGTGAGCAGAAAAAAAAAAAAATAATAATTATTGTAAATTCATTTATAAAACTACGTCTTAAAGTAGATCTTAAAGTAGGTAACTCGATGTTTTTATTGCACGTGTGAGCATGCAACGTTTCTCTCATACGCAATTTTATATAATATTTTATCTAGTGGAAGTTTACTATGCATTTTTCACTCACAAAGAGTAGCGACTATTCAGGAAGTGGTTGGGAATGACTGTATCCTATAGAAGAGACTGACAAGACTTTGATCTAGCAAAGTTCAGTTATCAATTACTGTATCAAAAACACGCAACGTTCTGAAGTCACATTGCAGCTATTTAATATGGATTTTTCAGTATGTGCATGCAGTCGCGATAAATCGATTGTGAGAGATTCATCAAACTTACCGTCACACACCGGACCATTCGCTCTCTTTGGAGTAATACTTTATTACTGTGTAAGATGACATTAGACAAGAGATTAGAATAGTTTAGATGATAAGAGGAGTTCCTCGAAAAGATTTCGGGTTCGAGTTCCGATTCAGCCACTCGTGTGTCACATGATTTTTCGAGTCTACAAAAACATTGTTTAGAAACAATCATTTTTTGAAAGACTGAAAGATTTTCTGAATGTCTTACACAGAGTTTAACAGCCACTGACAGGGATAGATAATTGCTACAACGTATCTAGGTCAATATCATCCTTTACTACATATACTCTTGTTTGTCATTATTTGATTTTTTTTATATAAGTGATTGACGTAGGACTAATAATATAAGCACACTTACGATTATGATCTCTTAGTTCTTTGGAAAATACTGATGAATGCAGATACTCAGTCAGATATTCAGTGCTCATATATATATACAGTAATCGTGATTTGTAGAAATAAATATTGCAAACAATCAATAGTTGATTTCTCAGATTCGTAGAGTTTGGTAAAAAAGATAATATTCACAATTGTATAAATTATTTATAAATCCAAAATTTGTCAAAAGGGTTTGTACATTTTTATAATACATAGATTATTTGATAAGTTAATTTTTAATTAAAATAAAATACAAAATTATCATTTTATTTAGAAATGATTTGTTAAGTCATTTTTTATAAAAATATAATGTATAAATATTATTTATTACAAGAGCTTTTAAAATAAAACAGCTAAATTAAGAGCTCTCAATATTATTAAATAATATAATTAAAACCAAATTAGGTAACGAAGCGTTTCTGGGAAAAAGATTAATATCTAACAATAAGATGACTTATATAAAGTGCAAAAAAAATGTCTTGAATCTCCAGAGCAATACTATAAAATTAAATAAAGCATTTAACAATTATCGAGACCAGCTATCGAAGATTTGATATGTTATTGTTTTGATATGCATCTTATTATTATGAATCTATTGTTTTGTCTCTGCTGTTCTTCTCGGTCTGAATTTGTTGCCTTTGGTTCATTATTTTAAATTAATTTTTATTTTAGTTTTTGACAGTTTTAACATGTGCTTTTGGTTTTTATTAGTGTATCTCTCTTTGTCACGTTTTGAACCGTTTAAGAGGCTTCTTGCATTGGACATTCGTGGGAATCGGTTGAGATAAGTCACATTGCTTGCATATTGACAATCAGACAAATGTATGTACAATCAGGCAAATGTATGTACCGGCCAAAAATATATCACCTTTAGGATTTTTGAGCATAAATTTAATTTAATTTACTTACTTATAAAATTAATTTCTTATATTATTAAAATTAAATTTTTATATTATTTTATGAAAAATATTTTATTTGGTAAGTTGTATTTACTATCAAAACATATATTATGATATTATAAATATCCATGCAATTTAAATAAAATTATATTCAAAAATACTAAAGGTGATATATTTTTGGCCGATACTGTATATTGATTTTATTGTCAGTTCTCTTATTATTTATATTGTTATTTTAATTTTTTTTATCTCATTTGATTGTTTCTATATTTTTTTTAAGTCACTGAAGAAGGCTCGAAAGGAGTTCGAAAAGTATGGATGATGAATAAATATTTAATTGAATTATTGCTTTGAAATTATTCACGTCCTACATCCGTGTTGGCTTTTCATTGCCTAATTTTGTTTTAAAAACTTTTGAGTTTCAATGTTTAAATGCTTTTATCAAATCAATCAAATAATACTGTAAAATTGAAATTTTATTAAAGAAAATCGATTTATAAAAAAAATTATATAGAATATTTTCTATAAATGTACTAATAAAGGATTTCTCTTAATCTGCGCAAAGAGAAGAAAAAAATAATAAAACTAAACTAAGTTATGGTTTCTCCAGCAAGTTCAGTATTTCATATATTAATTTCTTCCAATTCGATTGCCTTCTTTCTCATGTATTTTATAAGAAACTTATAATTTAAACGAAAATAAATATCATTTGCAATATTTCGAACTTTTTATTATTTTAATCAAATGTTATCGAATTTTGTAATTGTAATAAAATGTAATGCTTATATTTATGTGTTTCAGATAGAACTTACGATGATCGCGGAATTAATTACTACTTTCATCGTTACTTTGATCATTATATATACTTATTATAAGTATGTGTTGTTTAATTTTTGGCGCAAAAGAGGTGTTTTTTATTTAGAGCCTGTTGTGCCAACAGGTAACATCGGATCCTTAGTGACTAACAAAGTAACATTAGGTGAGTATCTTTTCTTATTGTTTAATGCATTTATGGGTGAGCAAAAAGTATTGAAACCCTAAGAAATCTCGGAAAATACAAATTTTAGAGAAAAATATTTTAAACAAAAGTTATATGGTTTCAAGGGCGCTGTAACATGGTACCATTGATCTTGGATAGTCAGTTGAAGGTCACGGGAAGGTCACCTTCAATTTCTTATATGGAACACTCTATTTTTCATTGCATATTTTTGTAGGTTACTCTCAAGAGCTTTCCAAAACACTATGAAAAAATATTTTTTTATTAAGAACTTTTCGAGTTATAAGACTTATTGAAAGTTCCAGCACTATGGCATATATAATACAATATATCTCCTAAAATATTTATCTTACTTTAATAATTTTTTGCACAGAATAATAATACAAATCAATTGGTTGACAAAAATTCGATACTTTTTTTTCACTCTAGTATAACAAAGTGTGCTATTTTTTTCTCATTACTCTCTTCTTAACCTTATTTGAGACAAAAAATAGTGGATTTGAACAAAAGAATTTTCTTAACAGGCGAGTTTTTTTACGACGTTTATATAAAATATAAACATTATCGTGCCTTTGGAATATATACATTTTTCAAACCAAATTTGGTAATCACCGATCCTGATCTTATTCGAATAGTTTTGACAAAAGAATTCAAAAGTTTCCATGATCGCGGGATGTTCTGCAACGAAAAGATTGATCCATTGTCTAGTCACTTGTTCCTATTGTCTGGGAAGAAGTGGCGGAATTTGCGCGTCAAAATGACACCCACCTTTACATCGGGAAAAATAAAACAGATGTTTGCGATTCTGAAGATGTGCGGCGAAGAATTGGTGAGCAGCCTAGAAAGCGTGGCTCAAACAGGAGATTGCATAGAAATAAAAGATTGGTTTGGAAGGTAAGATTCAAAAAATTCTTATACAGGGTGTCCGGTAATTCGTAAAAACTTTCTCGCGTACAGATAGAGCGGATCAAACTAAGCAAAAAAGTTCTGTATTGTTTTGCGATTTTCGGAATAATTATAGAGAAATTAATTAAAAAGTATCAACCAATCGGTGTGAGTATTAGCACGTGGCGAAAAAAGTCAGGCCGCTGTCACGCGGTTGTTAGTCGCACGCATATAACAGTGGGCTGTTTTTTCGCAAATTGCCAACATGTTGGCGCAAATTGGTCGATATTTTATAATTAATTTCTCAATAATTATTACGAAGATTGTAAAGGAATTTTTTTGCTTAGTTTGATCCGCTCTATCTGTACACGAGAGATTTTTTACGAATTATTGGACATCCTGTATATATAGATATAAAGAAAAATTTTTTTTATTATTAATTTATTAAAAATTTGAGAAAAATAAATTTGTAGATATACAACCGATATAATTATGTCGACAGCTTTTGGCGTAAAATCCAATTGCATAAAAGAAGGCGACAATGAGTTTCGATATTATGGAAAAAAAATTTTTGAAGTGCATATGTTTTGGATAGTCTTATTTGTGTTCACGCCGCAAATACTAAATTTCTTTTCCATCCCTTTAACTGATAGAGGTATTATCAAATTTTTTACGAAAATATTTCGAAACAATGTGGAATATAGACAAAGGCATAACATCGTCAAACATGATTTTTTTAATCTGCTCATTCAACTTATGGAAAAAGGCTATGTTGAACCCGATGATGTGAAAGATATCGATAAATCTTGTAAATATATAACTATATATTTGTTTTATATTAATGATTCTTATTTTTCTATCATACTCATCTTGTTCTTTACAATAAATTTTATTTTTGAAATAATGCGTATTTCTATGTACGCTGTTTCTCCAACATACAGAACATCAGTAAGTTGGGTTGCCTATCTGACAATCAGCAGGGGCATGCTTTACCTCCCATAATCGAAAATTAATAAAATCAGAGGATCGATTATATAATTTTTTCTTTGTGAAAAATGAAAAAATTACGTAATTGATACCTTAATGAAAATCTGGTAAGGAATGAGGAAACTGAAATTGGCTTTTAACATACAGTATAATTGTAATATTTAATAATATAAATAAAATAAGATAGATAACACAATTAAAATATATAATAACACAATTAACACAATTATTATATTTTATTTCCTATTTTATCTGTGTTATTATATTTTAATTGTGTTATCTACACGAAGAAAATTTTATATTAAAAATTATTATGATAAGTAGTAACTGTGGACTATTAAAAACATTTCAAGTTAAAATGCTGTGTAAACCTGTAAAAATTGACATAATTTACGTAAAAATTACATTATTTACGTCAATTTTTATAGTTTTACGTAGCATTTTAACTTGGAATGTTCTTAATGGTCCGCAGTTACTTCATATTATAGTTATTTTTAATGTAAAATTTTCTATGTGTATGTTATTTTATTCATATTAATAAATATATTACAATTATACTGTATGTTAAATGCCGATTTCAGTTTCCTCATTCCTTATCGGATTTGCATTTAAGGTATCAATCATGTAATTTTTTCACTTTTCACAAAGAAAAAATTACGTAATCAATCCTCTGATTTCATTAATTTTCGATTATGCGAGGTCGGTAAAACATGCCCCGGCCGATCGTTAGATAGGCAACCCAATTTACTGATCGTATGTTGCGGAAGCACCCTGTACATATTTCTTATTTTAATTAAATATAAACAATGATACATATATAAAGAATATTTCTAAAAGAATCGAGATTATAATATAAAATATTTTATTTGTATATAGCACCCACAAACATAAATAAGCTCACTTTGTTAGAAGCGATTGCGCAAGCTTATGTCTTTTTCGCCGCTGGCTTCGAAACTTCTTCGACGACAGCAACGTTTTGTTTATACGAATTAGCTCAACAACAGGACATGCAGGACAAACTTCGCAAGGAAATTGACGAAATATTAAAAAAACATGGCGAACTGACGTACAATGCTGTGAACGAAATGACATATCTTCACAAAGTTATAAACGGCAAGTTTATTGTCTGTAAATAAAAAAGTCGGGATCAATTACATTTTTATTAATTTCCTTTACAAATCGATTAAAAATTTTACTTATAATCAAAGATTAATTATTAGATTTAAACATAATACATTTAAATAGATTTAAATATCTGTATATTGATATCTCTTGACTTATAATATCTAACATTTTATATGTTATATAATGTATAATAATTAAATATACATGTTCAATAGTAACTGATTATATATTTCGAAGTATTATTTTTATACTTTTTTATATATTGCAGAGACAATGAGAAAATATCCGCCTGCACCTATTTTGAATCGCATTTGTACCGAGGAAATAGATCTTCCAACAACAAATATTCACGTGCCAAAAGGGATGGTAATCACTATACCGATACTTGGATTACAACGAGATCCATCGATATATCCAGATCCCGATAAATTTGATCCTGAACGATTTAATGAAGATAAGGTAGCAGCCAGACATCCTTATACTTATTTGCCATTCGGAGAAGGACCACGAGTTTGTATCGGTGAGGATAAGTAAACCTTTTTTATTTAATTTATAAAAAATTTTTTACTTCTTGTCATTAGCTATTTTTTCTTTTAATTTTTTATATTATATATGGTTCTTTTAATTTTGTATTAAATTAACAGTGGAGGAAACCTTAATTAATATTAATCTTTCAAAACCCGTTATATAAGGATTTAAATATTTTATTTATTGTACACTTGTTTATTGTATTGTAAATATATATATATATATATATATATGTTTTTTTTTTTTAATATTTAAACATGTATTTTTAATATGTATTTGTTGTAATTAAAAATTCTTTGTAAAGTTTACAGCAAGTGATTTATCTAATGCATTATCTTATCAATATATGAGTATTATCACTATTATCTTATTAATAATAGTTTTACTATTATTATACTTACATTACATACTATTAATTTTCAGGTTCAAGATTTGGCTACATACAAACTAAGATTGGACTTGTGAGTCTTCTATCAAGATACAAGTTCAAACTTAATCCTCGAACTACGGTTCCGATCATTTTCAGTAAAAAAACCGCCATACTTGCAGCCAAAGATGGTATATATCTTAATATCGAGCTGCGATAATTATTAGTAAGTTTTAAATATATCTGTTTATTTAGCTAAAATATCATAATTACAATTTTCCTTATAGCGTTATATTTTACTCTTATTATTTATATTATCGAAGGAAAATTATGAGTAATTTTTAGTTTAGAAAAATAATTATTACAAATAATTATATACATATAATTATATATTTAAATATTTATATAATTTTCTTGAGTTATCGAGAAAAATGTCATTTTCAGTTTTTATTTTTCTTTTTTGTAAATATTTGAGATGATTCCATATCGATTTTTTTCTGAATACTTATCAACGAAAGACACAAAAAAATATTTTTTCATGAATCTCGAATTAAAGCTCGATTTTTCGAAAAAAAGATTGAAATTAAGAAGTGGCTTTTTTAACATGTTCCTTTCGAGGTTCAATCATCAAACTTTTAGAGAATATTCCTTTTATATGTCTCAATACTCTCAAATTTTTTCAATTTCTTCGAGTTGGTGCAATATAGAAAAAAAAATTTATAATCTTTTTTTTTATTATTTTTTGATAATACGACGGAAAATTACTTATTTTTTTGTAATAATTATAACAGTAATTATAATAATTGTAATAGTTATACTGCAGAATAATTTCTGATTTTAGTATTATGTACTTATCTGAATTTTTAAACACTTATAGGCTGATGTTATGTTAAATCTAGAAGACAATAATACTGTGTTATTATAATTATGTGACAAAATCGAATGTCGGATTATTGAAGAAAAGTAACGCATTGTGTCGCTTTAATTACATTATGACGACATTTTATTTTGAATACTTAGATCGACAATATTTATTAATTTTGAAGTGACTTAGTTATTAAAAACTAAAAAGCAAGCCTTTTTGCAGTATAATATTTTTTTTAGCTTATTAATGCGATGAATTTATGACCATATAATCTTTCCTTTTAATGATTGCAAATGAGCCAGGTGGTTCACATTAGAGTTTGTTGATGTACTTGACACTTCTTTATCAGATAGTATTTAGATAGCACAAGATACTATCAAAATAAAAGAATATTGTAAACAGTACTTCTTCTCTTGAACAGATAATTATATTGTAATTACACCAGTTATTGAAGTAATTAGCCAACTAATGACAAAAATTGAATAAGCACGACATTTTGCAATTCACTGAACATAGTTGATCAAATCTTGAATTTTTTTTACTTATTTTTTGTGCCTATTACAAGGGTACTTTATATACAATTTTTGATGTGGAGAAATTTAAAATTAAAAGTTTATATATTTTATAGTAGGGTAAAGGTGTCAATTATGAGATACTTTTTTTAAAAGCTTACATTTTCTTTAATTGTAATTTTTAATTCAAAAACTTTACGTGGTTTTATAGCTAGTACATTCAAGTTTTGCCACTAAAAAGCATTAATAGCTCAAATGTGTATTTTATTTGCTACAATGATTTTTCTTAGGCTTGAAGAATTCGTTTGTTTTGAAAAAGGTATCTTAATATGTGAGATAGTAAGGTTTTTAAGGAAATTAAATGCAGAAAAACACACTTTCAATTAAAAGCCGTTTCATTAATTTTTATTACATAAATGTAACATCACAGGTACTTTCTATTATTAGTTAAATAATATAGAACTGTACTTCAGAACAGAAAACAAAAGCTTTACTTTTCGGTGCCAAAAAAAATTATAAAATATTTTTAAGATATTTTTTATATCTTGTGTGTATCTATAAAAGTCTATAAAATTAAAATAACATATCTTAGAGATTCAAATAAAAATTTATCTTTCTAACAAAGAGCGCAGAAAAATATATTGCAATATTAACGTTTTTTAACATTTCAAAAGAACAACAAAAAATAAGTCTTACTTTTGGCATAAAAAAATTTATATCTTTCAAATATTTTTTATATCATGCGTCTATAAAATTAGAATAACATATTTTAGAGATTTAAATCAAAATTTATCATCCCAACAAAGAGCACACAAAAAAGTATTATAATTAACGTGTTAAATATTTTAAAATAAAAAAACCAACAAAAAAAAATAGAAATTTACATTTTTGATAATTCATTATCTTACTTGTGGGAGAAAAGTCCTAATATGGGGTATTTCATAATATTTTATTATTGTGTGTAAAATGACATTAGGCAAGAGGTCTCCGAATAGCTCAGATGGTAAAGAGAAATTTCCCGAAAAGCAAAACGTTTCTAGCTCGATTTCCGATGCAGCCAGTCTTTGCATTATTTTTCAAGTCTGAAAAAATATTGTTTACAGTCATATTTCAGGCTGAAAGACGTTGTGAATGACTTGGTAGAGTACGTAAAGCCACTACCGCAGACAGATAATTGCAACGACGTTTGTGGGTCATTATCATCTTCCGCTACGTACACTATATTGTTTTTATTACTTGGATTTCTTATATAAGAATCAATCAATCAATAATAAAAAAAAAATGAAAAATTTAATCACATCTGTATATAAGCGCACTCGCGATTACGATATCTCCCAGTACTTTAGAACATATTAATAAGTGAATGTACAAGACATGCAGTAATCGTGACATGCAAAAATAAATCTTGATAGCAATCGAGTTCGCAAATCGCTTCGATTTTGGAGAGAAAGATCATTTTGAACAAACGTTCTTTTGTAAAAAAGGTATTGATAATTGTATAATTTTTTTATATAAATTCAGAATTCTCCAAATAATAAGTTTGCATATTTTTGTAATAATAGATTATGTGTTATCAATTTTTAATAAAAATATAATGCAGGATTATCATTTTAGTTATTTATTATTAAAATTACAAAAAGATTATTTGTTAAGTCATTTTTTAATAAAATTATAATGTATAAGTATTATTTATTTTACAAGAGTTTTTTAAGTGCTAATGTTTAAATATCTTCATCAAGTTAATTCAATAATACCGTAAAATTAAAATTTTATTCAAGAATATCAATTCATATTTAATTATGTATAATGGAATATTTTCTGTATTTGTACTAATATGATAGTTCTCTTAATCAAGATAAAAAGAGAACAAATAACTAATAAAATTCATCTCCAATTACTCTAATAAGTTCAATGTTTAATATATTAATTTCTTCTAATTCGATTAGATCTTTTCTTATGTACTTTACAAGAAATTTATAATTTAAACAAAAATGAATATCTTTGTAATATTTCACATTTTTTATAAATTTAATCAAGTGTTATCGAATTTTGTAATTGTAATGAAATGTAATAAAGTATTTATTTTTATTCGTTTCAGACAGAAGTTACGATGACACTCGTAGTATTAATTGTTATTTTCATTGTTGCTTTGATTATTATACATACTTATTATAAGTATGTATTGTTCAATTACTGGCGCAAAAAAGGTGTCTTTTATGTAGAGCCTGTTGTGCCAACAGGTAACATCGGATCCTTAGTGACTAACAAAGTATCAATAGGTGAGTCTCTATTCTTACAGTATAGTGCACTTACATATTTGTATGTGCAATCTTTTTATCCTGTTCTTTATCTTATTTGAGATGAAAAATAGTGTAGTTGAGCAAAAAGGAACTTCTTCACAGGCGAGTTTTTTTACGACCTCTACGTAAAATACAAAGATCATCGTGCCTTTGGAATATATGCATTTTTCAAGCCAAATCTAATAATTACTGATCCTGAGCTTATTCGGGTAGTGCTGACGAAGGAGTTCAAAAATTTCCATGATCGCGGAGTATTCTGCAACGAGAAGGTTGATCCATTAACCGGTCATTTGTTTGCACTGTCTGGGAAGAAGTGGCGGAATTTGCGCGTCAAAATGACACCCACCTTCACTTCGGGAAAAATAAAACAGATGTTTGCGATTCTGAAGATGTGTGGCGAAGAATTAGTGAGCAGCCTAGAAGACGTGGCTCAAACAAGAGATTGCATTGAGATAAAAGATTGGTTTGCAAAGTAAAATTAAAAAAAAATCCTTATATACAGGGTATCCCATTTTAATTCTTCCAGTCGAATATCTCGAAAACCAAGCTTGGGAAAGAAAATTGTTTCAGGCAAAAGTTGTATGGTTTCAAGGTGGCCATAAGATGATACCATTGGTCTGACCTTGAAGAGTCATTTGAAGGTCACCTAAATTTTTTTAAATGGCACCCCATATTTTTTGTTACATATTCTTGTAGCTGACTTTGAGAGCTTTCTAAAACACCTCGATAAAATGTTTTTTCATTAAACACTTTTCGAGTTATAAGGCTTCAAAGTTGCAATATTTTGACATAAAATATAAGATATCTCGTAAAATATTCATTTCTCGATTATCTTACCCTAATATTTTTATGCACAAAATAATGAGACGAATCAATTGGCGTAATTAGAACACATAATTATGTTAAAGTAAAAATGTGTAACTGTTAGTTGTAAATTCAGATTTTTTCTTAAAGATAACTATGTGTTTTAATTACACCACTTGATTCGTCTCATTATTCTGTGCATAAAAGTATTACGGTAAGATAATCGAAAAATGAATATTTTACGAGATATCTTGCATTTTATGTCAAAATATTGCAACTTTGAAGCCTTATAACTCGGAAAGTACTTCACGATAAAACATTTAATTATAGTGTTTTGGAAAGCTCTCGAGATAAGCTAGAAAAATATGCAATAATATATAGGGTGTTCCATTTTTCATTTTTTTTCATTTGTTCCAAATGAAAATTCAAGGTCAAACCAAGGGTACCATTTTATGGCCCCCTCGAAACCCTACAACTTTTGTCCGAAACTTTTTTTCCGGCAACGCTTACTTTTCGAGATATTTCACTGGAGGAATTAAAATGGGACACCCTGTAAATATAATTTTTTTAATATTATAGTAATTTATAGAAAATAAATTTGTAGATATACCACGGATATAATTATGTCGGCGGCTTTTGGAGTAAAATCCAATTGCATGAAAGAAGGCGACAATGAGTTTCGATATTGGGGAAAAAAAATTTTTGAAAAGCATCCCTTTTGGTTCGCTGTATTTGGGTTCATGCCCCAAGTACTGGATTTCTTTTCCATCCCTATAATTGACCGAGGAGTTACCAAATTTTTGACGAAAACATTTCGGGACAATGTGGAATATAGACAAACGCATAACATCGTCAGGCATGATTTTATGAATCTACTCATACAACTTATGGAAAAGGGCTATGTTGAACCCGATAACGTCGATATCGATGAATCTTGTAAATATATAACTATAATATATATTTTATTATTATTATTTCTTATTTTTTTTTTATTGCGCTTGTCTTGTTCTTTGAAATAAATTTTATTTTTGAAAATAATACGTATTTCTACGTACATATTTTTTATTTAAATTAAATATAAGTAATGATATGTATATATTTAATATTTCTAAAAAAATCGAGATTATAGTATAAAATATTTTATTTTTATACAGCATCCACAAACATAAATAGGCTCACTTTTTTACAAGCGGTTGCGCAAGCGTTTGTCTTTTTCGTCGCTGGCTTCGAAACTTCTTCGACGACAGCAACGTTTTGTTTATACGAATTAGCTCAACAACAAGACTTGCAGGACAAACTTCGCAAGGAAATTGACGAAATATTAAATAAACATGGCGAACTGACGTACAATGCCATAAACGAAATGACATATCTTCACAAAGTAATAAACGGCAAGTTTTTGTGCGATAAGATCGGGACTAATTATATTTTTATTAAATTCCTTTTACAAACAGAACATATTAAAAATTCTACTAATAATTAAAGGTCTATACACAACATATACAGTGATATTTCTTGCCTTGTATATTATATTTAATATTACATCCAATACTATCCAAATATATTTCGGAGTATTATTTCAACACTTTCTTTTTATATATTGCAGAAACTTTGCGGAAATATCCACCTATACCTATTTTAAATCGCATCTGTACCGAAGAAATAAATCTTCCAACAATAAATATTCACGTGTCAAAAGGGATAGCAATCATTATACCGATACTTGGATTACATCGAGATCCATCGATATATCCAGAACCCGAACGATTTGATCCTGAACGATTTAACGAAGATGAAGTAGCAGCCAGACATCCTTATGCTTATTTGCCATTCGGAGAAGGACCACGAGTTTGTATTGGTGAGAATAAGTGAATCTTTTTACTATTTAATTTGTACAAAATCTATTATTCTTGTTATTACAAACTTCTTTTAATTTTTTATATTATATATTGTTCACAGTAATTTCTTATTAAATTAGCAGTGAGAGAAACATTAACTAATATCTAAATTTCAAAACCCATAAATATAAATAATTAAATATATTGTACATTTATTTATATTGTATTGTAAATATATATATGTATATATATTTTTTTTTAAATATTTAAAAATATTTTTAATATATATTTATTATTTTATATTTTAATATATATTTCTTGTAATCAAAAATTCTTTGTAAAGTTGACAGCAAGTGAATTACCTATTCATATCATTATCTTATTAATAACAAAAATAAAGTCTTATAATTATATCATAAATTCTTATTGTCATTATTACTTACTATTATTAAATTTTAGGTTCCAGATTTGCCTATATGCAAACTAAGGTTGGACTTATAAGTCTTCTATCGAGATTCAAGTTCAAACTTGACCCTCGAACTACGGTTCCGATAATTTTCAATCAAAAAAGCTTTGTACTTGCGGTCAAAGGTGGTATATATCTTACTATCGAGCCACGTTAAGAAGATATTAAGTACTTTTGAACATTTCAGTCTATTTATCTAAAAAATATCATGTTGGATATTCAATTCGTCGCGCAATCATCGCCCGCGCGAACGTCTTTAGGCTTGTTTTTTTATTCCCGCACTTCTGAACTGGTGCAGTAAGTTAAAAGGAGAAAAAATATATTTGTCTCATTCTATCTTATTGCACTAGTTCAAAAGTACAGGAATAAAAAACAAACCTTTTGTTCTGTTAACAAAAGAGAAGCTCTGTACGGACACGCGTATTCTTTTCACACAGTCATATATAGATATTTTTCTCAATTATTTTCTTTTAAGTATACAAGGTGACCCATTTTAATCTACCACCCCAAATTTGCATTTTACAAGAAAATGTTTCAGACAAAAGTTGTATGGTTTCAAGGGGCCCTTAAAATGGCACCATCAGTTCGACCTTGAAGAGTAACATGAAGATCAGAATAATGAGACAAATCAATTGGCATAATTAAAACACAATTATGTTAAAATAAAAATGTGTAACTATTAGTTGTAAAGTCAGATTTTTTTTTAAAGATAACTATGTGTTTTCTTTATACCAATTGATTTGTCTCCTTATTATTCTGTGCATAAAAGTATTAGGCTATATTTAACTCGAAAAGTATTTAATGAAAAAAACATTTTATTATAGTGGTTTGGAAAGCTCTCGAGATATAAGCTACAAGAATGTGCAAAAATATATAGGGTGTTCCATTTAAGAAATTCAAAATAATCTTCACGTGACTTTCAAACGACTATCCAAGGTCAAACTGATGGTGCCACTTTAAGGCCCCCTTGGAACCATACAACTTTTGTCTGAAACAATTTCTTGTAAAATGCAAAGGAACAGAAATATTTGAGGTGATAGATTAAAATGGCTCACCCTGTATATAGAGTCAAAAAACGAAGAGATTCATAAAACAAGTGTATATTCAAGACAAAATATACAAAATATAGCCGAGACCCATTGTCTCAACCGATTCAATCACACGAGCAGCATCTTAGGCGGGGTATGTATGGGTTATTGAAGATCGCAAAGCCAAATTCGATCTCATTCTTTCCATTAATCCATCAGAGCTAAAACAAATCAAAGACTGTGAGATTTCCAAGGACGTTTGGGAAAAATTATATATATATATGTCGTAGGCAAATGGCTGCATTAGAAATTGAACTAGAGATCGTTTGCTTTCCAGAGACCTTCTCTTACAATCTGAGCTACTCAGATCTCTTGCTTAATATCATTTTATACACAGTAATAAAATATTACGACTTCAAAAAAGACGAATGATCCGGCGTCTAATAATGAGTCTGGTGGGTCTCTCACTAGTTCATCGTAACTGAATGCACATTGGCATACTGTATATTGGCAGTACGGAGAAATCTACACTGGATACGGATAGCTGCAGTATTATTTCAGAATGTTTGAATTGCGTTTGCCAATTTTTTTTGCCATTGGTAGCTGAACTATGGATGTTAGGTCAGAGTCCCACAAAACTCTTATAAATAATACAAACATTTTCCACTTCCTGAATAACGGTTAGTAGTTAGTACTGTTCGGAGTAGGTGAATACCTGTGTTACAAACTGGCCTTTATATTATGTAAGATATTACATAAGATTGCATATAAGAAGCATTGTATGTTTACGTGTGGAACAAAAACATTGAGTTAGTTATTTTAAAACGTAGTTTGATAAATGAACTTACTAATCTATTTTTTGTTTATGTAATCTTTGAATAACTTTGTCAATAAACTAGAGGGAGGCATTGATGCAATTTTTTTTATCAGCTAAAAGAATTACTTTGCAGACAGTTTAAGATAAAATAATAGTTTAAGATAAGATAATAGGTTAACAATAAGTTTACAGGCTTATTAATCTATAACAAAAATTCAATTAGGATATGTAAGAAAAAAAACAAAACTTTAAACTTAACCTATTACTTTTATCTTAAACTGTATGCAAAGTTTTTTAGTTTATCTGCAAAGTTATTTTTCTCTAGGCATGAGACACTTTGAAAAAGGCGCGGACACTTTAATTCTTGAATGATTTTAATATTTATATATTTAGAAATGAATTAAAATTATTAAAACAAGTTATATTATATATATATATATATGTATTAAAATACATAATATATATTATATAAAAAATAAAAACCTCACAATACAAATTAATAACAAATTTAAAAAGCGAGTGATAAACATGTTTTATTAAAAAAATTGCTTTTTATGCTTTTTTAAATTAAGATTTTTTTTTCATCAATTAACTGATTAGAAAGAAGAATGCTCTTGAAAAATACAGAATTTTGACATAGCAATACAAGTTTTGAATACTACATTTCTCAAGATGTCTATGTTTAAGAACATTACAACAATAAATACTTTAATAGCGACTGGATTGATGAAGCTCATACATATCATTTTGTCCCCATAAGCTTGCATTGATAATAATATCTATAGCATATTTCTATAAACTTGCAAATTTTGAATTGATTTTCAGTATATTTCAGTTAATTATCTTATTAATCCTATTAAACCAAAATACTTGAATCTTTTCACTATTTTTGCTTTACAAAATAATCTTTATTTCTATTTTCCTAAATAGTGTTCAGACAAATGCCTAGGAAAATAACATTTGAACAGAAATAAATAAATAAAAGCCATTTGACCAGCCAGATAGCATCTGCCTAGTCAAAAGCTATTTTCCTAAAATAACCACTTGCTTACAATATATATATATATATGTTTCTCCCACTGCTAGTTTAATAAAAGACTACTGTAAACGATATATAATATAAAAAATTAAAAGAAAAAGTTTGTAAACAACAAGAAATAACAAATTTTTTAAAAATTAGATAGAAAAGATTTATTTACCCTCACCAATACAAACTCGTGATCTTTCTCTGAATGGCATAAAGATGTCTGGCTGCTATCTTATCTTCGTCAAATTGTTCATAATCAAATTTATCAGGATCTGGATATATCGATAGATATATATATTATATACAGGGTGGTTCAAAACAACTTGGTGTCTTTAAAATGACATATTCCTGAGTAAATTCTGAGACAATTTTTCCTTTTACAAAATTTATTTTGTAAATTTTTAAATAATTATTGTGTAATATTATTAACTGTCTAAAAGAGCCATTTGTTTCACGACGCGTTGCACCGTCCTTGCGCGTTATACTCGGCTCGTAAATAACTAACTATTTTTAATTATCACTCAGAAACTAAGCATCAAACAAAATTTTGTAAAAGTAAAAATCGTCTTAGAATTTGCTCAAGAACATGTCATTTTAAGGACACCAAGTTGTTTTAAATCATCCAGGATATAAATATTGTTTTAATATTTAAAAGTTTATTTTAAGTATGTATTTTTTTAATTAAAAATTTATTTTAAAGTTGACAGCAAATAAATTATCTATCAGTATTTTATTAATAACAAAAATAAAGTCTTATAATTACATTATAAAATTTTTCTGTTATTATTACTTATTATTATTAATTTTCAGGTTCGAGATTTGTGAATTTTCTATCAAGATTTAAGTTCATACTTGACCCTCGAACTATAGTTTCGATAATTTTCGACCAAAAAAGCGTTGTACTTGCGACCAAAAATGGTATATATCTTACTATTGAGCCACGATAAGAAAATAATAAGTACTTTTGAATATTTAAGTTTATTTATCTAAGAAATATCATATATATCGCAATTACAATTTTACTGTTTTGTATTATATTTTATTCTTATTATTTGTGTTATTGTTGGGAAATGTTGTGTAACCTTTATAAGTAATTTGTAGTTTTAGAAAAATAATTATAACATATATTTTATATATAACTATATATCTAAACATTTACGTATTTAAATAAGTGTACATTTTTCTCTACTTTTTAACTTTGTGTTATTTATGAATAATTTCAATGTACATTTTTAAGTTAGTGTCAAAATTAAAATCTGTCAAAACCTCTATAACTCGAACTGGAAATATTCATTAACTCGAATTATTTTTTTATCCCTTTAAGATTTGAATTATCGACATTCGACTGTATTGAAATAAAATTACTAAAATAAAACATAAATTAATTAAAAATATACAAAGAGTGTGCACATAAAATTTATTTGCATTTTATATTCTTATATTTGCAACAACAATATTTTCAACATGTATGTATTTTTAAATATTGAATACAGAGACATTGATATCTTTCTTTTCCTCATTTATATCTACTCGATCATGCTCGCGAAAAATCAAACAATCACGTATATAAAAAAACATAAACATCAATGCATTCTCTAGACATGTGATTGATTAATTTCTTCGATTCTTTATTGTCTGAAATTAAATGCATTTGGATATATATATATATATAAATGTTTTCTTATAGGGAGCCACCCCCGATTCCAATGACCTTGATATATGTTGTAGAGGGTACACTCCTAAGTAAGGCATGCTTTGAATTTTGCGGCGGTCTCATTTGGTTTCTGAGATATGCGACTTTGAAATATTACAAAATTCCTACATACATGTGCAATAGTACTAATAATTTTCCTTTTTATTCGCATGGAATAATATAAATATGAGTGAGGGAATATTTTCATATCATACACACACACACACGGGGGGGTTGCAAAATGGGTCTTTGCCCTCCCCCTGCACTCACCCCGTCCACCTCGCTTCGCATGAAAAGTTGCAAACCCATGGGAACTTTGCTTGCAACGTACATGCAAAGCGAGGTGAAGGGGGTGAGAGGGGGGCCTAGGGCCCCCCTTGCACCGTCGTGTGTGTGTGTGTGTGTGTGTTATAAAAATATTCCTTCGCTCATATTTACATTATTTCATGCTAATAAAAATAAAAATTATTAGTACTATTGCATATGTATGTAGGAAAATTATAATATTTTAAAGTCGCATATCTCAGAAAACAAACGAGATTGCTAATCAAGTTATTAGAAAAAATTGATCAGAACTTTCCTTTTTATAAGGAAATATATCAAGGTCAACATCATCGGCGAGGTGTGACTTTTTCTAGATATTTACCGTCTGCAATTCATGGAACATAACATTAATGGTATCAAAAATGAATTTTAATGGGTACCCATAAATCTTCTTCTTTTTTCACGATTCCTTTTTTACCCCATTTATCGGATAAATTCAATAATATCGTTAGAGACACCGGCTCTTATTTCAGTCTCAACAAACGTATTAAAGCACACAAGGATAAGACACCAAGGTATTCTAATACCCACGTGGTGTATAAAATTAAATCTAATGATTGTGACGCATCTTACGTGGGACAGACCTGTAGGAAACTTAATACTAGAATTAAGGAACATAGGCAACATATTAATCGGAACACTAACACAAAATCCCTCATAACTGACCATAGGATCAATTTAAACCACGATTTTAACTGGAACGAGACCGAAATCTTAGACATAGAATAAGCGACTGGTTTTTGAAATGCTGCATATTAAAAAACAATATAACAGCCTCAATTTGCAGACAGATACCGAATATTTATCCAAAATCTATAATAACATTCTAAAAAACTCTCTGCCCCGCCAAGCCGGTATTAACAAGTATAAATAGCGTGCGTACAGTTGAACAGCGACATTTGTTTGCCGGTTCTTAGTATTGGTATACTACTAAGCCTACGGTCCTTACCTTATATAAGTTATTCAGCATGTAAGTTGAATTAATGTTAAATTATTTTATTTTAATTCAATTTTATTAATTTATTACATTATCATATTCTAATGCTTTAAATTTATTTATTTTTAATTATACTCAATTTTATTAATTTATGAATTCTAATATCTAATGTTCTAACTTTAGGATTTCGAGTTGTAAATGACTGTTGCTGTCCTACTTAAATTTTATATCACATATTTTAAATTAGCGCTTAGTTTTACGGAATTCCAACTTTTTCAGATTTGTACATCTATTAATTTAATTTGGTAGCCTCTATTCTTTACCAACCAGTACAAGAGGTTTATTGTACGTTGTCATAATATTACAGACCGCGCATACGGTCGGAATGAGAGGAAGAATTTTGATACTCAGTTTTTATCATTATTTATAAACTTTTTATATCTTTGACTACTCTGCGTCTAAAATTTTGACTATGTATCTTATTTATTATTGCATCTACTTTTCGCTTATTCTTTGCGCTGAAGAGGGCCGAATGAATAATCAGGCCAAAACGTTCGAAGTAATTTAACCTATTATTGTTCATTAATACTGTACTTTTATTTTTGATTTTAAAGATTTCCGTTGCTCATTGATGTAACAATAAATTATTTAATTATTTAGTTACTTCAAATTTACATTGTTATATTCGACTCTTTCACGCCTCTAGTACTAAGTTATTATTTATTTAATTACTGAGCCTTTTACTAATTATTTTGAAATATTAAATAATTATTTTTTAATTTAATATATATTTAAATTTTTCTCATAATATAATTATAAAAAATATTTAATGCAAACTTATTTTCTATATTTATGTTACATTAAATGAAAATTTATGTTAGATTTAAAATAATTTTTGATTTAAATATTATGCATTTACATGAATTATTGAAGCATTTATACGCTGATGTAGAGAAAAACAACGATCTGGGTGTTGAATTATCATAATCATATGGTGAGATCGGATGGCCGAATATTGCAGGAAGTGACACATGACTTAATAACATTTTGATTATTATGAATGTTTTGATTTTAAATACTTGGATCGAATATAAAAAGGATAACAAAAAATAGTTATTATTTAACGATTCTGGATTTAATTATTACAAATACAAGCTCTTTTGCAGTATAATATATTTTTTGAGTCTATTGATGAAACAAGTTACAACTTTATTTATATTCTTTCCTTTCAATGACTGCAAATGAGCCAGGTGATTTATATTAGAGTTTGTTGATGTAGTATATAAAATATTTTTATCAGAGTATTTAGATAGCATAAGATACCTAGATAAATATCTTGCAAAAAGCTTCTTTTTCTGAATAAATAATTATATTGTGAATTACGTTAGCAAAGTAATTAGCCTAATAATAAAAAGTGAATAAGCTTGCAAGATAAATATCTAGAAAAGGTCACACCTCGCCGATGATATTGACCTTGATATATGTTATAAAGAGGAAAGTACTGATCAACTTTTCCTAATAAAACTTAAATGGCTGTCTCTTATACTTTCCGAGATTTTTAATGGTAAATGTTTCCTTATAGGGAGCCACCCCCGATTCCAATGATCTTGATATATGTTGTTTGGTTTCTGAAATATGCATATTATATTTCTGAGAATATGTATGTAGGAAAATTATAATATTTCTAAGTCGCATATCTCAGAAACTAAATCGTCAATTAAGTTATTAGAAAAAATTGATCCGTATTTTCCTCTTTATAACATATATCAAGGTCAACATCATCGGCGAGGTGTGATCCTTTCTAGATATTTACTTTGCAGGCTTATTCACTTTTTTAGATATTTACCGCCTGCAATTCATGGACCATAACTGATAACGTGAAAAAATCTTACCCTTGTTGTACGCCGCATGGTCCGCGGTGACTTTTATGTTCGATTTGTGTACGTATATATATATATATAAACGCACGCATATGTATATACGTGTGTATGTCGTATATATACATGCATGTTGTGTTTACGCATATATGTGTCGTGTACGACTTTGATCTGTCTATCGTTACATTCATAGTTCAGTTATCAATTACTATATCAAAAACACGTAACGTTCTGAAGTCACGTTGCAGCTATCTACCTAGGGAGAAACGTGAAATCGGATAGATGTCTATTAGATATCGGAGCCATCTAATCTAAAACAACGTCTAGAAATATTTGAATTAGATGTCATGTGATTTTATGTCATTGCATTTTTTTAGACACATTTAAAATAATATTAATATAATAGTGATGATATGTTTATAAAATACTTGGTTGAGCTGCAAATTACCTTTCGACATCTAATAGACATCTAACAGATCTCTAAATAAATAGTGTAAATACATTTTATATTACTTTTTCAACAAAGAGTTTATATAATTTAAATAAAGACAAACTATTGTTTTATTAATAGTTTTTTTAATTTTTTATATAATAATTAAGACTTATTCAATATTTATTTCCTTTTTGCTATTTCGTTTAAAAAATGTTAAAGCAAAGAAGTTATTTATTTTGATGATAATTATTTTAATGATGTAAAATATTAATATTTTCATTTATTTTTAATTTATGAAATTAACCGACATAAAATGTAACTGTTTTTCTCCTATTTTGTATGTAAAAATGCTAAATAAAAATATTTATATATTTTTTGCCATCTATTACTAACTATACTAGTAATAAAAGTAATTTACTGATATATAAGTAATTTATATATAATTAAGTTATTTATTATTATAATACATTTATGAAGTTTGACAAATGAGGATAAAGAAATTTTAGTTTCTTTTTTTCTGATCAGTCAAATTCTAATCTTTATTTTTCGATGCGTAGGTTCTGATACAGACTGGCTTAAATCTCGTCTTGAAAATGAATCGTTGATTGCTGGTCGTAAGAAATTTAGTCAATCATAGTTGATTTTAGAGAAAAATAAGCAAACATGATTGGTTAAATTTCTTACGACCAACAACCGACAGTTTATTGTAGATGAGACATATTATAGTCCATATATCAGCTTATAAATTATACGTCTACAAGACGTCTTATAGACAAATCTCTAAGACGTCTATACGATGCGTCTAAAAGAGACCACGAAGACGTCTATCTAGATGCGAAAGTCGACCTATCTTAGACGTGTCGAATAGATGTCTAATGTACATCTATCCGACTTCACGTTTCTCCCTAGATAATACGAACTTTTTAGTATGTGCATGCAGTCGCGATGAATCAGTTGTGAGAGATTCATCAAACTTACTGTTAGACACCGGACCATTCGCTCTCTTTGGAGTAATACTTTATTACTGTGTAAAATGACATTAGATAAGAAGTCAGAACAGTTTCGATGATAAGAGGAGTTTCTCGAAAAGATTTCGAGTTCGAGTTCCGATTCAGCCATTCGTGCGTCACATGATTTTTCGAGTCGTACAAAAACATTGTTTAGAAACAATCATTTTTCGGACTAAAAGATGTTGTGAATGTCTTACACAGAGTATGACAGCCACTGACACGGATAGATAATTGGTGCAACGTATCTAGGTCAATATCATTCTTTACTACATATACTTTTGTTTGTCATTTTTTGATTTTTTCATATAAGTGATTGACGTAAAAATAATAATATAAGCACACTTACGATTATGATCTCTAAGTACTCTTTCAATAAGCCACTTGCACGACGTAGCACAACACAGTGACGCGCTTCACTATACTCACTCGAAACGTCATTTTCCTTTCCGGGTCAAATATATAATTTTTAAGGTTATAAAAAATATTTTAAGCAAAAAAGAATTAGATTTTCTTAAAGTGTCAAGGTGGTGTTACTCCTTAAACTTAACCTATTATTTTTATCTTAAACTGTCTGCAAAGTAATTTTTTTAGCTAATGAAAAAAACTGTTATAACATTTTTTCTTATTAATCTATAAAAAAAATTCAATCAAGACATGTAAGAAGAATAACAAGCCTTTAAACTTCACCTATTACTTTTATTGAGTGTTATTATTTTTCGACCAAACTGGTTAAAAAAGCTTTATTGAGTCTTAAATTGGCTTTACAATCGACGATGTTCCGACCCTTCGTTTGGGTCCTTTTCAAGTCTCCCACGGCCTGACTCTTCAAAAAGTTAGAAACACATTCATGCTACATAACACTTAACGTCAGCGCAAAGACTATTACTTTTATCTTAAACTGTCTGCAAAGTAATTTTTTTAGCTAATGAAAAAAATCAATGTGCCCCATTTCCCCCTATAAGAATGATAATATAGTCATTTTTACATGTAAGTTCACTCGGAATTACGATATCTCTCAGTATTTTGGAAAATATTAATGAGTGCATATACAAGCAAGACGTGTTTGTATATGCGCAGTAATTGTGACATGCAGAAATAAATCTCGCAAATAATCGATTTTTGAGAGAAAAATTACATTGGGCAAGCTTTTCGTTTAAAAAATAATAATATTGACAATTACATAAATTGTTTATAAATTTAGGATTCTTTAAATTAGTTTGCATATTTTTATAATAACAGATTATTTATTAAGTCAATTTTTAATAAAAATGTAATGCAAAATTATCACATTACTTAAATTACGTCCTATAAACTTCATGATTTTTTCCTTCCGAGAGGCATTTATAAATACTTAGATATCTAAGCGATACAATAAAATATTAAACCGTATAAGAACTGTTGCTGAGACTCCAAGGGTCCTACGTTTCACACATAATAAAGTTTCTAACAAATATCCGACAGGCGAGACCAAATTTTTAAAATAAGATAACAGATCCCCAGGGAGAAACGTCAAGTCGGATAGATGTACATTAGACGTCTATTCGACACGTCTAAGGTCAACTTTCGCATCTAGATAGACGCCTTCGTGGTCTCTTTTAGACGCATCGTATAGACGTCTTAGAGATTTGTCTATAAGACGTCTTGTAGACGTATAATTTATAAGCTGATATATGGACTATAATATGTCTCATCTACAATAAACTGTCGGTTGTTGGTCGTAAGAAATTTAATCAATCATATTTGCTTATTTTTCTCTAAAATCAACTATGATTGACTAAATTTCTTACGACCAGCAATCAACGATTCATTTTCAAGACGAGATTTAAGCCAGCCTGTATCAGAACCTACGCATCGAAAAATAAAGATTAGAATTTGACTGATCAGAAAAAAAGAAACTAAAATTTCTTTATCCTCATTTGTCAAACTTCATAAATGTATTATAATAATAAATAACTTAATTATATATAAATTACTTATATATCAGTAAATTACTTTTATTACTAGTATAGTTAGTAATAGATGGCAAAAAATGTATAAATATTTTTATTTAGCATTTTTACATACAAAATAGGAGAAAAACAGTTACATTTTATGTCGGTTAATTTCATAAATTGAAAATAAATGAAAATATTAATATTTTACATCATTAAAATAATTATCATCAAAATAAATAACTTCTTTGCTTTAACATTTTTTAAACGAAATAGCAAAAAGGAAATAAATATTGAATAAGTCTTAATTATTATATAAAAAATTAAAAAAACTATTAATAAAACAATAGTTTGTCTTTATTTAAATTATATAAACTCTTTGTTGAGAAAGTAATATAAAATGTATTTACACTATTTATTTAGAGGTCTGTTAGATGTCTATTAGATGTCGAGAGATAATTTGCAGCTCAACCAAGTATTTTATAAACATATCATCACTATTATATTAATATTATTTTAAATGTGTCTAAAAAAATGCAATGACATAAAATCACATGACATCTAATTCAAATATTTCTAGACGTTGTTTTAGATTAGATGGCTCCGATATCTAACAGACATCTATGCGATTTCACGTTTCTCCCTGGGGAAGGAATGCTAGAAACTGAGCCTTGCATAAACATTCTCAGGACTTTCTAGCATACTCGAGAATTTGCCAAATAAATAGAGTCATCATAAATCGAAATTACTGTTTAGACTAGAATCGTAAACCAAAGATAAATTGAAGAATGTGGTATGAGGGCTCGCCTGATGAACCACTTCAAAACAACAGCTGCCTATGATAAAATTATTAAAATAGGATAATAAGCGATAACTTTCTTTAACGATATCAAACTTTCTATTGATCAAGACGCAAAATCTTGTAACGAAATTTGTACTAATAGACGAGAGCCTCTGAGGCTCGAAATCGAAAAGAAATAAACTCCTCCAAGTCCACGGAAGTGTTAATTAAAACTCTAGTTCCTCTAATTGTCCAATGACGAGAAGATATTAAATTTCTAATTTAAGCGAGAACAATCAAATTTTTATTATCGTGATTGTCATATCGCACTCTTGACAGTGGCGTAGCCAGGGAGGGGGGGAGGGTATAGGGGCTCGAGCCCTCCCCAAAGATTTCAAGTTTTAGTGACTTTTCTTGAGAAAAGTCTATGAACTCCAGCCATAGAAATATTTTTACTCCCTCCCCCCTCAAAACTTAAGTCAGGCTACGACTCCTGACAATCTAGTTTTTCTTTCAATTTTACTTTAAATATAGCATAGCCTTGGGAATTCCTTTTCGCAATCGCAGCTCTCATTTTACTGTCGTTCGCATACGTCAACAAATAATGAGTTTTTTTAAACAAAATTTATCTTCTTTTCTTTCAAATAATATAACAATTTATTAAAATCACAGTATTCGTTTCTTTTTCCATTCTTCATTGTTGAATACCAAAATAATTAATAAAGAATTGCTCGAAGAATACAAAATTAGAAAAGACAAATAAATCTTTTGGCTTGGTGAATGTTAACTATTTAATTTTAATTTACATGCATGTTTTGTTATCTTATAAATTTAATTTAACGCATGTGCGAGCGTCGAATATCCTTCTAACTGTCTTCAATATACACTTTTTACATTTAGTCACTTATATGTTTTGATATTCATTCATTCTTTTTGTTAAGCCCAGTCATCTACAATAAGTCATTAGTCGTAATCGTAACATGCTTGGTCATAAGTTGGAAGTCATAAGTCGTTAATCGCAAGAAATTTGCATTCACAATTAATCGTATCAGATAATCAGATTGCAATAGTTCAGCCAATCAGAGATAAAATAATTTCCGTGGCGGGAGACCAAGTGCTACGTACTATGTGGTCATTGGTCAGTCATAGTCTAATCCTAAGTCGTAGATCATAAGAGATGGCATTTGGCCAATCGCTTATGACTGCCGATTATAGACTTGCGATTGCCTTACGATGAGCTTCCAACTTGTTTCCGACATCTGACTAAAGACTAATGACTCATTGTAGACTGGGCTTTACTGTATTAATTGCACATTGTAATAATCAGTCAGAACATAGATTTAATGTTAGAATTTCTCCCGCATTTTTCTGATTGATGATCTTCGAATTCGTCATCGTAACATCCGCGATAATAATTACAAATACAATCACCTACATATTACATTAGTAGTATTTATAGTATATTGTTATAATAGAAAGGCTATTCACTATAAATAAACATGTATATGTATGTAAAAACTGGTGCATCAGAAATACACCGCGACCGGAGCGATAATCGCGCGAGTTACTAACGTAGCGAGTCACGTGCGTCCAAGGCCGTATACGAACACAAAACCGGACAGCTCTCAAAAAGGTGTATCAAAAAGATACCGCTGAATTGCATAAAAATGCAAGCGAAAAATTTCGACCTTGAACTTTCTCGCCTGCACTAAGACTCTACTCTGCGAATTCAGCAATCTAACCATATTTGGTCACGTTGTTAAGGGATCCCCTCCAAATAACCGTTCAGTTCGGGGATAATAAAACCACTCGCAATTAAGCAGTCACCAATAACGCAGCCAGATAATTGCTCGTCTGAAATAAGTAGACGCGTACAAGATACCGCTCTCTTAATTAAGCCCGGTCTACAATGAGTCATTAGTCGTAATCGTAATATGCTTGCTCATAAGTTGGAAGTCATAAGTCGTTAATGGCAAGAAATTTGCATCCACAATTAATCGTATCAGATAATCATATCACAATAGTTCAGCCAATCAGAGATAAAATAATTTCCGTGGCGGGAGACCAAGTGCTACGTACAATCTATGTGGTCATTGGTCAATCATAGTCTAATCCTAAGTCGTAGATCATAAAAGATGGCATTTGGCCAATCGCTTATGACTGCCGATTATAGACTTGCGATTGCCTTACGATGAGCTTACAACTAAATTATTATGTTTAATTTAATAATTTATATTTAATAATTTAATTTAATAGTTTAATTTAATAATAACTCATTTAATTAATTAATCTCTAGTCTCCTTAATCCGAAATCGGTTCCGTCCTATGTAACAAGGATTTAATTCCCTTATCAAAAAGCGATCATCGAACGAACGACCTACTAACCATGTAAAAAGAACCTTCGAGGCCTTTGACAAGTTTAAGACCTCTGCATAGTTCGAGGTGGAAACGTTTGAGAAAAGAAGCGCGTTTCGATACGGGTAAGTCGTGTCCTTCCATTGACTCATTCTTTTTCGAGTCTGGACGTAACACTTATTTAATATTAAAATTGTAAAAAGGTTATTTATCAAGTCTTTTTTTAATAAAAATATAATGCAAAAGTATTAATTATAACAGGAGTTATTAAGTTCTAATCTTTAAATACCTTCATCAAGTCAATCAAATATAATAATGTAAAATTAAAGGTTATTATAGCAAATGGTAAAAATAAAAATAATTAAAGGTCATGAAAAGTCAACGCGGATGTAGAGCGTGAGAAAAAAAATTTTCCTTTTTACCGATGATTCAATTAATTATTTATTTAAATCCATACGTTCTAGACTCATTTACAAGCCTTCTTTAGAGACTATAAAGCACATTCATATAAAATAAAAATTACAATACCAGACATCGATAATAGAATTACGATACATACATTTTTTTAAATGTTCGTTACGTCACTTATCTCAACCAATATTTCCAAATGTCTAATGCAAGGCGCCTCCTGAACGGTACAAAACGTGAGGGGGATACACTAATGAAAGTAAAACATATTTTTTCGACTGTTATCTCCAGAGCGATACTGATAAATTCAATAAATCTTGTCTAACAATTATTGACAATCTGTCAAAGATTTGATTGCTTTGAGTATTGCTTTGATATGTGTCTTTTGTTTATTAGAATCTATTTTTTTGTATTTTTCTCTTTGACATTCAATGTTTATTTGAATTACTCGATTAATTCTATCAGTTATGTATCGGCGGTGTTTCTTGTCTCTGCTGGTCTTCTCGGTCTGAATAAGTCGCTTCTGTTTTATTTTATCGTTTTCACTTTTTTTCAAATTTTAACTGTTGACAGTCGAAAAAATATGTTTTACTTTCATTGACTCTTTTCTCATAGATTTTGCAAAAAACTTATAATTTGAACAAAAATGAATATCCTTGCTATCGTATTTTTTATGATTTTAATCAAATGTTATCAAATTTTATAGTTGTAATAAAATGCAATAAAATGCTTATTTTTGTTTCAGACAAAACTTATGATGGTACTCGCGAAATTAATTATTACTTTCATCGCTGCTTTGATTATTATATATACTTATTTTAAGTATGTGTTGTTCAATTATTGGCGCAAAAGAGGTGTTTTTTATATAGACCCTGTTGTGCCAACTGGTAATATCGGATCCTTAGTAACTAAGAAGGTATCAATAGGTGAGTATCTTTTTCCAAAGTATAATGCATTTATTTGTACGTGCAATCTTTTTACTCCCTTCGCTTTTTTCTTTATTTTATTTGAGACCAGCAATAGTGGAATTGAAAAAAAAATTTTTTTAACAGGCGAGTTTTTTTACGACCTCTACGTAAAATACAAAGATCATCGTGCCTTTGGAATATATGCATTTTTCAAGCCAAATCTGATAATTACTGATCCTGAGCTTATTCGGGTAGTGCTGACGAAGGAATTCAAAAATTTCCATGATCGCGGAGTATTCTGCAACGAGAAGATTGATCCATTGACCGGTCATTTGTTTGCACTGTCTGGGAGGAAGTGGCGGAATTTGCGTGTCAAAATGACACCCACCTTCACTTCGGGAAAACTAAAACATATGTTTGCGATCTTGAAAATGTGCGGCAAAGAATTGGTGAGCAACCTAGAAAGCGTGGCTCAAACAGAAGATTGCATCAAGATAAAAGATTGGTTTGGAAGGTAAGATTAAAAAAGAATCCTAGCATACATACATATATACAGGGTGTTTAATTTTAATATTCCCAGGCAAATATTTCGGAAAATAATGAAAATTCGAAAAAACGTTTCAGACAAAAGTTGTATGGTTTTGAGGGGGACATAAAATAGTGCCATTAGTTTGAAGAGTCACCTGAAAGTCACGTAAAAGTCATCTCCAATTTTTTAAATGGGACACCCTATATATTTTTGCATATTCTTGTAGCTTATCTCAAACTTTTCCAAAACACTATAATTAAATAATAATATTTGAAGGCTAGTTAGTGCCGAACTCTGTATAAAATTTCACATTAAGAATAACATGGGAATATCGAACGTTTCGTATACTATAATTAAACATTTTTTCATTAAGTACCCAAGTAGCACATATTCGTTTCAAAAACGTTTTACAAATGTCTCTGCGAAACGTTTTAGAACCGGCTTTTAAAAACGTTTCTGATTGGTTAAAATGTCCACTTAAAAAACGTTAAGGGAAACGTCATTTTCTAACAAAAAAAAACGTTTAAGAAACTGTCAAAATACGGTTCTTTTCCTTTATTTATGAAAAATTTGTTTATTCACAAATTCAATAAAATAATGCATATATCGATATAATCCATCTATTTTCATCATGTTCTGAATCTTTTGTCGAGATTACATCAGAAGTCCAACTGACAAAAAAGACATAATTTAAATTATACTTTTAGTACTTGTTCTTTTAGGCTTTATATGCATGTTATGAAAACTTGAATACGAATTATAGTTAAGTCTGAACACGCCACGTAGCGACAAACAAAGAAACACGTATATTATAAAATAGATCTTTTTTGTCTTGTCGAAAAGATGATCAAAAAGACATCTTTTCGTCGACTAAAATTAATTATGACTTTTAGAAGACATCTTTTAAAAAAATGACTTTTTTGTAGGTAGAAAAATATTCTTTTAGACATCTTTTAGCCTTGTCAGAAAGATAACTTAAAAAAGACATCTTTTCGTCATCTTTTAATTTTCTGCGCTATCTGGGGATCGTCTTAATAAGTACAGTCTTAATAATGTGTGTGTATATATATATATATATATATATATATATATATATATATATATAATATATATAATTATAATTTTGAATTAAAAAATTAATTTTTGTTCTATTTATAGAAACGTAAAAAATACGTTTCTTAAACCATGATTTTAAAAATGTTTCTATTGAAACGTTTCTTATTGGTGCTTGACAGTTAAAAAATATTGGATACGTTTAGATAAGGAACACGTGTTACCTGGGTAGTTTTCGAGTTATTTGAAATTCATAGTACCGCCGGCATTAGCATTATTCAAGGTATACCACGTGGAGGTTGCTCGGTCGGATTTATACCTCTTTTTGTGTATGTGTGCGTGCGTGCATGTATGTATGTGTACATGCGCGTTTTTTTTTATAACAATTGTTCAAAAGTACCACCATTCTGATTGATACATAAATGTAATCTTTCAAAAGCATCAAAGGTTTTCCTTAACATGATTTCTGGTATATTTCTGCATGTGTTATGCACTTTCTCTAATCTTCTGGTGTAGTGGGTACTGCTGATACACGACACCTTTCCTCACTACAGCAGAAGATATGAAGGAGCCCATTTGCCTGGGGAAATTAAAATGAAACATCTTGCATATATATATGTATATATGCTGAATAGGGGACCCAGCCCCGATGACCTTGACATATGTTGCCAAGGTCACTGTCCTGAGTAACATTCAAAAGGTTTTAGCCGTCGCTCGTTGTTTATTAATCTCAATCTCTCGTGGGCATGTCGAGCAGCAAAAAATAACCCCATATGTTCCTATAAAATATTTTTCTATAATGCATTCCTACCGAGATATTTGTCTCTAAAATTTAAATTTGAGAATAATTTTTCTTAAACAACTATTATATGACTTTGTAGATCTTAATAAGGTATAGGAAATTTTTCTATTATTAAATAAACATCTTTAAAATAGTATGATAAATTTTTGATATCATGTCGGGGAGCCAGAATTGGATCACCTGAAAGTTTTTAATTTACAAAACTTTAAAGCCAGTGGGTTTATTTATTTTTAAATTATGTTTTTAGATTCTTCATATCTTTCTCTAAGAGAAAGGTATTTATGTTTCACTGCGTTAAAACTGTTTTCGAGAAAAACTCATTTAATCGATAGAAAGTAATTTTTCTTTATTCGTTATAATTGAATAATGATTGTCAAAATAATACAAAATTAGAGTTTTATATATGTATATATATATATATATATATATATATATATATATAAAACCTATATATAAACCTATATATATATATATATATATATATATACATAAAATGTATATATATATATATATATAGGTTTATATATAGGTTTTATATATATATATATATATATATAAAACCTATATATAAACCTATATATATATATATATAAAACCTAACCTTTTAATATTATCCTAACTTGTTAAAAATTTAGGGAAAATAAATTTGTAGGTATACAACGGACACAGTTATGTCAACAGCTTTTGGAGTCAATTCCAATTGCATAGAAGAAGGCGACAATGAGTTTCGACAATGCGGAAACAAAATTTTTAATGTGCATCCCTTTTGGATCGTCTTAAATAGATTCACGCCCCAAATACTGAATTTCTTTTCCATCCCTATGATTGACCGAGGAGTCACCAAATTTTTGACGCAAATATTTCAATACAATGTGGAATATAGACAAACGCATAACATCAGCAAGCATGATTTTATGAATCTACTCATACAACTTATGGAAAAAGGCTATGTTAAACCCGATAATGACGATATCGATAAATCTTGTAAATATATAGCTATTTCTTTTAAATTAATAATTTTTATTTTTCTATCGCGCACATCTCGTTTTTTAAAATAAATTTTATTTTTGAAAATAATATGTATTTCTATATTCGTACATTATACATATTTCTTATCTTAATTAAATATGAGTAATCATACGTATATATTGAATATTTCTAAACGAATCGAGATTATAATATAAAATATTTTATTTGTATATAGCACCCACAAACATAAATAGGCTCACTTTGTTACAAGCGGCTGCGCAGGCTTTTGTCTTTTTCGCCGCTGGCTTCGAAACTACTTCGACGACAGCAACGTTTTGTTTATACGAATTAGCTCAACAACAGGACATGCAGGACAAACTTCGCAAGGAAATTGACGAAATATTAAAAAAGCATGGCGAACTGACGTACAATGCTGTGAACGAAATGACATATCTTCACAAAGTTATAAACGGCAAGTTTATTGTTTGTATAATAAAATCGAGACTAATTATATTTTTATTAAGACCTCTTTACAAACAAATTAAAAATTCTACATATAACCAGAAATTTATATACAATCTACACATTGATATTTCTTGACTTATATATTGTATTTATATAAACATATATTACATCCAATATTTGAATATATGTATCGTTTGGAGTATTATTTTACACTTTTTTTATATATTGCAGAAACTATGAGGAAATATCCACCTCTACCTATTTTAAATCGCATCTGTACCGAGGAAATAACTCTTCCAACAACAAATATTCACGTGCCAAAAGGGATGGCAATCACTATACCGATACTTGGGTTACAACGAGATCCATCGATATATCCAGATCCCGATAAATTTGATCCTGAACGATTTAATGAGGATAAAGTAGCAGCCAGACATTCTTATGCTTACTTGCCGTTTGGAAAAGGACCACGAGCTTGTATCGGTGAGAATAAGTATACTTTTTTATTTAACAATAAAGATTAAAAGGCTCCCAAATTAAAATTACAGGAAATATAAAAAGGCCTCTAGAGCCAGGCGCCAAGTTTAGGAGCGCAAATAAAACAACAATTTAATACAAAAACAATCAAACTTTATTCACAAATCTTTCAATTCTCTTTTTGATCATTTTCAATGATAAAATTCAAAAGTGTTACAAAAAGCGCCCATGCTTTCGCAATTACATAAAAATATAAATTTGAATCTCCCAATGGTTTCACACTGTGTAATTTAGAATCAATGGTGCATGCTTAATGCACTCCTAAGGTCAACGCTATAATGGCGAGAACAAAAAAGAAAATGTTATAATTGCCGGGTGCGGCGCTATAATCCGGACAAAATTCGATTTGAAATTCTCGCTATATTATAATTCTGCCGGATGCGTTACGTGGCACTAATGTAGACACATATGTATGTAGGTAAAAAAGTTCGTAGATAAAAAATAGCGGAACAGGTGTTGCATAGTGCAGCGATAATCGAAAGCCTTCGCGCCGGACGGATACCACTTGAATAATCAATTTCTTTGAATACCTATCAATAGCTACGACATGGTGCAAAAGTATACGACTTTAATGTATGATGGATTTAAGATTTAATATATATTTTTATGGAAAAAACTTTTTTTGTCCGGATTCTAGCGCCGCACCTGTGTAACATAAGACTTACTGTCATTATTATTTATTACTATTATAATAATTTTCAGCTATGAGATTTGGTTATATACAAACTAAGGTTGGAATTGTGAGTCTTCTATCGAAATTCAAGTTCAAACTTAATCCTCGAACTACGGTTCCGATAGTTTTCGATCCAAAAAACATTGTGCTTGAGGCCAAAAATGATATATATCTTACCATCGAGCCGCGACAAGAAAGTGATAACTGCTTTTAAATATTTCATTTATCTAAAAAATATTATATCTCACTTTCTACAATTTTGCTTTTTGTGTTACATTTTACTGTTTTCTATTATATTATTTTAATATTATTATTTGTATTATCGGTGGAAAATGTTGAGTAACGTTTATGAGTGACTTTTAGTTCTATATCAGACAGTTGAAAGATTATCGATTTTTTGGAATTTTAACATGCGTTTACACAAATTTCTTAATATGACACACAATTTGGATCCTTTATGAAATTTTTTGTGTGAGAAGAAAGTTATTTGTAGATCTATTTTCCATGGTAAGGAAAAGTTCTGCTCTTAAAGTGCAATTTAGAAAAATAATTATAATATATATTCTTAATATAATTATATGTCGTAAGATTTAAATAAATATTGTATTGTATAATTTAATAAATAAGTATTTAAATAAATATAAATCTGTTTTTATTTTTTAACTTTGAGTTATTCATGTATAATTTCAATGTACATTTGATAAAATTCCTGTTTAGGATAGGATGCTCCAATAACCTTCATTTGATGACATATGTTGTCAAGATTATGACCCTAATAACCTTCAAAAGGTTTAACCGTCGTTTGTTATTTGTTAAAGAATTATAAACAAAAAAAGTTTTATTCTAAAAAAACTATAGTTTTTCGACACCGCGTACATTTGAGAATTAAATATATGATCTGCTATACAGAAATATAACGTATATATCTAACATATAGCAAAGCTCGCTATTTTGTGTTGATTTCTGCGATCAAATATGCTATGAATCGAAGAGCCAGTGTACCATAAATTTCTATATCAGACAGTTGAAAGATTATCGATTTTTTGAAATTTTAACATGCGTTTACACAAATTTCTTAATATGACACACAATTTGGATCCTTTATGAAATTTTTTGTGTGAGAAGAAAGTCATTTGTAGATCTATTTTCCATGGTAAGGAAAAGTTCTGCTCTTAAAGGGCAATTTAGTAACCGAGCATATGAAATGCTGATAAACTCAAATACATTTTGCATGGTGGGTTATTGCATGGGAAAGAAAAGTAAAGACTGAGAAAAACGGAGAGATGAGATGATTAATTACAGAAATGTATGTATATATAATGGCTTAGTAATATTAGGAATAAAAGATCCCATGGAAATTTAAGAATTATTTAAACTTAAACGAGAGAAAAAAATAAAAAAAAGAAATAAAAATTTATTTAATTGTACCCACTCGTTGTCGACAAATGTGGACGCAGGTAAAATGAGAATGGCTCGGGTCAACGAATACTGATTTCCAATTATCCATGAAAAACTTGATAACAGACATCCATCTGTGAATTATGACAAGTCACACTCACACTACAAGATTAAGTTTAAGCTAAACTTATTTTCACTGACAAGGAAAAAGTTGGAAATGTCCCCCTCCGATTTTAATGAGCTTTGACTATGTTGTAGCCTAGGTCAAAATAGAAGACACGTATTTTTTTATAAGTGCCCATACGCCCGTTAAGTGGGTGAAACACCCTCTTGAGAAAAATCGATTTTTACATTTCTGAGCGAATATTAATTTCTGTTATCTTGCTGTTTACATTTTTGACACAATAATGCATATATGTTTTGCTGTAGTCGTAAATAAAACTATATTGCACTAATTTATCTCGCAGTTACATGTCATGAGGCGGATAAAGCGCGTGTATAGTGATATATAGAGATATTTTTAATTTATTTTTGAAAAATGCGACTTTGGAATACAACGTTGTCATATATAGTTGAATTTGTCTTTAAATGAGCTATAAGTTTTGCTATAAGACAAATTTTAAAATTTTCAAAAATTGAAAGGGAAGGGGAGGGATTTCGAAAAATATAACATTTTTGAAAAATCTGATTGCACGGTTTTAAATTACATGAGAAACCATAAAACTTTTATTTGAAACATTTTTTTTTATATCTTATTGTTTCGACGGTATTCACTCAGAAATGTAAAAATCAATTTTTCTTAAGAGGGTGTTTTACCCCCTTAACAGCCGTAAGAGCACATATAAAAAAAATACGTGTCTCCTATTTTGATCTAGACTACAACATAGTGAAAGCTCATTAAAATCGGAGGGGGACACTTCCAACCCTTTCCTTGTAAGTCACATATTTTGAACTCACCTATATCTTATTTTTATCTGAGCATATGAAATTTTATTACTTATGGCACTGTGGGGCACTTTGATACGTATCAATGTGCCCCGTGTGGTGTAATACAATTTCAAGTGAAGTTTTATAGTATTAATCAAAATTTATTCATTCTATTTCATAAGAATATTTTGAGATTCTACAAAAAAAAAGGCCGATAAGGTTAAAATTAACGAAATGTTGACATCAAACAATGACAAAATAGGTACTTTCATGTTCAAATCATTTCATATTTTTTAAATTTTTATTTTTAAATTTTATATTTTATAAATTTTCTGGTAAAATTTTATGTTATTGAAGATATAATTTGAATTGTTTTATATTTTTAATTATTAGATTAAGCGAACCAAATGTGTGTTTATTTTTATTTTCAAAATAAATAATATTTAAATAAATACTCTATATATATATATATATATATATTATATATATGTCGTAGGCAAATGGTTATTTTAGGAAAATAGCTTTTGACTAGACAAATGTTATTTGGCTGGTTAAATGGCTTTCATTCGTTTATTTGTGTTTAAATACTATTTTGCTAGGCAAACGGCATTTATCTGAACACTATTTAACATAGAAATAGGAAAATAGAAATAAAGATTATTTTGTAAAGTAAAAATGGTGGATATTTAAAAATAAAAATTTTAGTAGTTTGTTTAAAAATATACTTTTTTGATATTTTATATTCCTATGCAAACAATATATTAATACATAATCCTGTTTTCAAATATAATACATAATATATTATATGTTATATAAAAAATAAAATCTTCACAATACAAATTAATAAAAAATTTAAAAAGCGAGCGACAGTTTATGATAAATATGTTTTATTGTAAAAATTATCTTTTTATGCTTTTTTAAATTAAGAATTTTTGTTTCGTCAATTAACCGAGGAATTAGGAAGAACAATGCTCTTGAAAAATACAGATTTTTGACATTTCTTAAAATATATATGTTTAAAAACATTACATAACGATAAATACTTTACTAGCGACTAGATTGATTAGGCTCATACAGCGGGTTTATTTGAAAAGTTTCTACCCTGTTTATTTTGTGAGTGATTAATTTTTGCGAAAAATACCGAAAGACATCAATTTTGTTTTTGAGGGAAACGTATAAATACAATAAATGCAACGGTATTACTTCATCGTCTTCGCAGGGTAGCTACCCCTTCAAAATCTTAAATGACAATAGGGGTCAAGTGGCATATCATTTTAAAGATCTTTTGATTCTCTTTACAACCGCGATTATTCTTTTTTTTTTAATTTAAGTGAATATTTTTCGAGAAATCGTACTAGAAAGTTTCAGATAGAACAAAAAAATTTTACACGCAAAGATACAATTTAGAGTAAATTTATTTATTTTATATGTTATTTTAAATGTTCGCCGTTATTAGCTAAATAATAATAAAAACGATTCTCAAACTCTAAGCGAACATTTTTAAAGATATCTGTTGGAATGGCTCTACATTCCTGTACAATTCTTTGACACAAATCATTTATATTGTCTACTCGTGTTTTATACACAACAGATTTTAAGTGTCCCCACAGAAAGAAGTCTAGAGGAGTTAAATTCGGAGATCTTGGTGGCCACTCGATAGCTCCTCTTCTACCGATCCATCTCTGTGGGATGGTGCTCCTCCACATTATGTGTTACCAGCTCGACAGTGGTTAAATGACAGATTCCCACAGAGATGGATAATAAGTAATACCGTTGCATTCATCGTATTTATGCGTCCCCCTCAAAAACAAAATTGACGTCTTTCGGTATTTTTCGCAAAAATTAATCGGTCACAAAATAAATAGAAAACTTTTCAAATAAACATGCTGTATATAATTTTGTCCCCATAAGCTCACATTAATAATGATATCTATTATATATATCATGTTTCTATAAACTTGCAAATTCTTGATTGGTTTTTCAGTATATTTCAATCAATTATTTTATTAATTCTACTAAGCCGAAATGCTCGAATCTTTCCACTATTTTTGCTTTACAAAGTAATCTTTATTTCTATTTTTCTAAATAATATTCAGATAAATGCTGTTTGCCTAGGAAAATAGTATTTGAACACAAATAAACGAATGAAAGCCATTTGACTAGCTAGATAGCATTTGCCTAGTCAAAAGCTATTTTCCTAAAATAACCATTTGCTTACAACATATTAAAATTATTAAAACAAGTTATATATATATATATATATATATATATATATATATATATAAAATATAACTTGTTTTAATAATTTTAATTCATTTCTAAATATATAAATGTTAAAATCATTCAAGAATTAAAATGTCCACGCCTTTTTCAAAGTGTCTCATGCCTAGAGAAAAATAACTTTGCAGATAAACTAAAAAAGTTACTTTGCAAACAGTTTAAGATAAAAATAATAGGTTAAGTTTAAAGTTTTGTTTTTTTTTCTTACATGTCCTAATTGAATTTTTGTTATAGATTAATAAGCCTGTAAACTTATTGTTAACCTATTATCTTATCTTAAACTATTATTTTATCTTAAACTGTCTGCAAAGTAATTCTTTTAGCACATAAAAAAAATTGCATCAATGCCTCCCTCTAGTTTATTGACAAAGTTATTCAAAGATTACATAAACAAAAAATAGATTAGAAAGTTCATTTATCAAACTACGTTTTAAAATAACTAACTCAATGTTTTTATTCCACACGTAAACATACAATGCTTCTTATATGCAATCTTATGTAATATCTTACATAATATAAAGGCCAGTTTGTAACACAGGTATTCACCTACTCCGAACAGTACTAACTACTAACCGTTATTCAGAAAGTGGGAAATGTTTGTATTAGTTAGAGGAGTTTTGTGAGACTCTGACCTAACATCCATAGTTCAGCTACCAATTGGCAAACGCAATTCAAACATTCTGAAGTAATGCTGCAGCTATCCGTGTCCACTGTAGATTTCTCCGTAGTGCCAATATACAGTATGCCAATGTGCATCCAGTTACGATGAACTAGTGAGAGACCCACCAGATTCATTATTAGACGCCGGATCATTCGCCCTTTTTGAAGTCGTAATATTTTATTACTGTGTATAAAATGATATTAAGCAAGAGATCTGAGTAGCTCAGATTGTAAGAGGAGGTCTCTGGAAAGCAAAAGATCTCTAGTTCAATTTCTAATGCAGCCACTCATGCTATACATTATTTTTCAAGTCCACAAAAATATTATTTAAAAATCATCATTTTTCGAGCTGAAAGATATTTATATTTTATAAAAAGTATGACAGCCACAGATTGATAATTGCTTATATAATAATCAATTAATAATAAAGAAATGATAAGATAATAATATAGTTTGATAGTTACTTGTTTGTAAACACTAAAGAGCCTTATATATATATATATATGTGTGTATATACATATACAGGGTGTCTCAAAACGACCGTATCACCTCTGGGGTGCAGGTAGAACGGGTTAAATGGAATAGAAAAATTCTGTATCATTTTGCAATTTTCGCAATAATTATTGAGAAATTAATTTATAAGAATCGGCAAATCTGGCGCGGGTATCAGCGCACCGCTAGGCCAGTTCTAATTAATAATTCATTTATTGTTATCTTATCAACGCTTCTCGTCTATGTTCCTGGTAACTGCGAGGCAGTGGAGCCTACTTACGCCCACGCTCGCTTATAGTGACGTATATATTCGAAATGATAAGATAATAATATAATCACTTCTATTATTATCTTATCATTTTGAATATATACTTCTATGTATATAAACGTGCTCGCAATTAAAATATCTCTCATTGTCAGTGCATTAACATTAGAGAGTATTGATAAGTGCATATAAACCTAATTGTAAGACACGCAGGTCGCATACAGTAATTGTGACATGTAAAAATAAATCTTACAAATAATCGATTTTAGAAAAAAAGATTAGTTTGGACAAGTGCTCCTTTATAATAAAAGTATATTTACAATTGCATACATTTTTTATAAAAGTCCTAATTTTTAAATACTTTCATAAAGTCAATTAAATGTTGTCAAATTTCAATTTTATTTAAGAAAATCCATTTATAAATAATTATTTATAATAGAATATTTTCTACATTTGTATTAATAGAACAGTTCTCTTAATCAAGGTAAAAAGAAAAAAACTAATCAAATTCAGCTATGATTTTTCTAGCAACTTCAATGTTTAATATTTTTACTAATTTATTTAGCTCCTTTCTCATGTACTTTACAAGAAACTTATAATTTAAAATGACTACGATAAATAATTACAAATATCGACATATTTCTTAGTAATATGTTGCAATTTTTATAATTTTAATCAAATCTTATCAAAGTTTATAACTGCAATGAAATGTAAGAAAATAGTTATTTCTATTTGTTTCAAACAGAAGTTACCATGGTACTCGCGGAATTAATAACTATTGTCATCGTTGCTTTGATTATTATATATACTTATTCTAAGTATATATTGTTCAATTACTGGCGCAAAAAAAGTGTTTTTTATGTGGAGCCTGTTGTGCCAACAGGTAATATCGGATCTTTACTGACTAGCAAAGTATCAGTAGGTGAGTAATCTTATAATACCATGCATTTATATGTACGTGCAATCTTTTTACTCTGCTCGATTCCTTTTTTATCATATTTGAGACGTGAAATAGGGAAATTGAATAAAAAAATTTTTTTAACAGGCGAATTCTTTTATGATCTCTACGTAAAATATAAAGATCATCGTGCCTTTGGAATATATACATTTTTCAAGCCAAATCTGGTAATCACCGATCCTGATCTTATTCGAGCAGTGCTGACAAAAGAATTCAAAAATTTTCATGATCGCGGATTTTTCTGTAACGAAAAGGTTGATCCATTGACCGGTCATTTGATAGCACTGTCTGGAAAGAAGTGGCGGAATTTGCGTGTCAAATTGACACCCACCTTTACTTCGGGAAAAATAAAACAGATGTTTGCAATTCTGAAGCTGTGCGGCGAAGAATTGGTGAGCAGCCTAGAAAGCGTGGCTCAAACAGGAGATCGTATCGAGATAAAAGATTGGTTTGGAAGGTAAGATTTAAGAAAAATCCTTGTATACATATATATATATATATATATACATTTTTTAATACTATAGTAGTTTACTGAAAATTCGGATAAAATAAATTTGTAGGTATAGCACGGATATAATTATGTCGACAGCTTTTGGAGTAAAATCCAATTGCATAGAAGAAGGCGACAATGAGTTTCGATATTGGGGAAAAACAATGTTTGAAGAACATCCCTTTTGGTCCGTCTTATCTGCGTTCATGCCTCAAGTATTGGTTTTTTTTTCCATCCCATTCCTTGACCGAGGAGTCACCAAATTTTTTACGCAAATATTTCAAAACAATGTAAAATATAGACAAACGCATAACATCGTCAAGTATGATTTTATGAATCTACTCATACAACTTATGGAAAAAGGCTATGTGGAACCCGATGATGTCAATATCGATGAATCTTGTAAATATATAGCTATACATTTGTTTTAAATTAATAATTCTTATTTTTCTATCGCGCTCATCTTGTTTTTTAAAACAAATTTTATTTTTGAAAATAAATGTGTTTCTATATTTGTACATATTTCTTATTTTAATTAAATATAAGCAATGATACGTATATATTGTATACTTCTAAAAAAATCGAGATTATAATATAAAATATTTTATTTGTATATAGCACCCACAAACATAAATAAGCTCACTTTGTTAGAAGCGGCTGCGCAGGCTTTTGTCTTTTTCGCCGCTGGCTTCGAAACTGCTTCGACGACAGCAACGTTTTGTTTATACGAATTAGCTCAACAACCAGACTTGCAGGACAAAATTTGCAAGGAAATTGACGAAATATTAAAAAAGCATGGTGAACTGACGTACAATGCTGTAAACGAAATGACATATCTTCACAAAGTTATAAACGGCAAGTTTATTGTTTGTATAATAAAGTTGAGACTAATTATATTCTTATTGAATTACCTTTACAAACGAATTAAAAATTCTACTTACAACCAAGAATATGTACACAACTTACACATTGATATTTCTTGACTTATATATTAGTTTTAAATAAACATATATTACACCCGATAGTATTCAAATATTTGTGTGTGGTATTATTTCTACAATGTTTTATATATTGCAGAGAGTTTGAGGAAATATCCACCTGTACCTATTTTAAATCGCATCTGTACCGAGGAAGTAACTCTTCCAACAACAAATATTCACGTGCCAAAAGGGATGGCAATCACTATACCGATACTTGGGTTACAACGAGATCCATCGATATATCCAGATCCCGATAAATTTGATCCTGAACGATTTAATGAGGATAAAGTAGCAGCCAGACATCCTTATACTTTTTTGCCCTTTGGAGAAGGACCACGAATTTGTATCGGTGAGGCAACAATAAGCGTACTTTTCTATCTAATTTGTAAAAAAATTTGTTATTTCTTGTTATTTACAAACAGCGAAAACTTAATTTTTTTATAAATGTAAACAAAGCTATTATAAAAATGAAATGTAGAAAAGTTTTTAACAGGGGCAACTCTTTATTAAATAGTTATTATCAAGAATAGTGTTGAGTACAACGTAGTGAATAGAAGCGCAAAATTACACTCTGTCTTTTGTTTACATACACATACCATTGAGTCAGATTATATACTGAGCAAAGTTTTCCTACCATTTAATTGTATGAATTATTATATATATTAAAAGCGCCCACCGTTTATTAACTATCGTTATATGAAAAATTACCCGAGTTTTCAACTTTAAAACTGAATTAAAAGTTTTAATGTAAAATCTCAATTCAACCCATTCAAGCCTGAAAAACATATTGAGAAACTCTTTTGTTTACAATTTTTACTTTATTACCTCAAATACTCATTTTTCCCTATTCTGTTGGACCATTATACAGTTATGTCTTTTCAACACATATAATGTGCGTTCAATGAGTAATATATTTTTAATATATACAAAGATGTGTATAATAAATAAAAATTTTTTTGTTTATAACTTTTTAATAAACGTAACATTTTGTTAACGTAATTAGCATGGGCTCTGTTGTTTCCAACTCTTAATTTTTTTTATTTATAATTTTTTAAAAAAGACTTACCCCTCTCTAAAAATTTTTCTACATTTCATTTTTGTAATAGTTTTGCTTATATTTATAAAAAACGGTTGAGTTTTTCGCTAGGGTATCATTTATATACATTTACTACATTAATTAATACTTATATTTCAAAACCTGTAGCATAAAGAATTAAATATTTTATTTGTTGAATTGTTAGTATATATATATAGTTTTAAAAATATTTAAAAATCCATTTTTAATATGTATTTTTTGTATTAAAAATTTTTTGTAAGGTTGACAGCAAGTGAATTATCTACCATTATCTTATTAATAACAAAAGTAAAGTCTTATTATTTTATCATAAAATTTTATATCATTATTACTTATTACAATTATAATAATTTTCAGGTTCGAGATTTGGTTATGTACAAACTAAGGTTGGACTTGTAAGTCTTCTATCGAAATTCAAGTTCAAACTTGATCCCCGAACTACGGTACCGATAATTATCGATAAAAAAAGCTTTGTACTTGCGGCCAAAGATGGTATATACCTTACAATCGAACCGCGAAAATAATAAGTACTTTTGAATATTTTCAAAGAGCTCTTCAAGATCAAACCAATCGTACCCTTTTATAGCCCCCTCGACACCAAACAACTTTTGCGTGAAACATTTTTTTCTCCCGGACTTGGTTTTCGAGATATTCGACTGGACCGATTAAAATGGCCCACCCTGTATATACAAGGTGTTGGGAAATTAAACCGACAATTTTTCAGAGGTTGTTGGGGATACCAAAAAGATCATTTTTCGCAAGTGAACTTAGGGTTGGAAACGTGTCGTTACAGCGCTATGGCCCACAGAGTGTTCGAAAAAAGTCGAAAGAAAAACTGAATAACTTTAAAACGGCTGATCCAAAGTAGATAATAATGTTTTGAAGAGATTTCGAGGAGGGCTACAAAAATATGCGATAAAAAATAGACGGTTTTATTTAAAAAATTCAAGGTGATCTCGACCTTAGCGACGTTTCTAACCCTAGGTTCATTTGCAAAAAATGATTCTTTTGGTGCCCCCGACAACCTCTGAAAGTTTGTCGTTTTAATTTCCGAACACTCTGTATATATATATATATATATATACATATATATATATATATATATATATATGTATATATATATATATATATATATATATGTATATACATATTACTTTAAAAATATATAAATTTTTTTAATGTGTTTTTCTTGTAATCAAGAATTCTTTGTAAAGTTGACAGTAAGTGAATTATCTACCATTATCTTATTAATAACAAAAATAAAGTCTATAAAAATAAAATATCATATATTACACTTCCAATTTTGTTATTTATGTTACACTTTACTGTTTTGTACTATATTTTATTCTTATTATTAGTATTATCGTTGGAAAATATTCAGTAACTTTTAATTGTAGAAAAATAATCATAGTATGATTTTGTATAATTAATATATTTAAATATATATGTATTTAAATAAATGTAACTCTTCCTTTACTTTTTAACTTTGAATTATTCATGTATAACTTCAATATACATTTTCATATTAGTATTAAAATTAAATTCTGTCAAAACTTCTATAAATCAAATTTTTTTCGTCTCTCTATAAGATTTGGTAATTTGAAACATTTATTAACTCGAAATATTTTCTATTAAGATTCGAGTTAACGAGATTCAACTGTCTTGAAATAAAATTATTAAAATAAAAATAAAATTAATTAAAAATATGCAAAGAGAATGTATATAATATTTATTTACATCTTATATTTTTATACTTGTAACAACAGTATGTATTTATATATTATTAAAAATTGAATGCAGAGAATGATATCTTTTTCTTTCTCATTTGCACCTGTACAATTATGCTCGCGAAAAATTGAATGTATATCTATTAAAAAAAAATGTAAACATATATGAATTTGACATTACTATAGACACGTGATGGTTCAATTTCTCAGTGACTTCTTATCGCATGAAATTAAATGCATTCGGAATATAATTGAGATATGCATTAACAGCATCGACAGGAGTAATTGACAAGAAAAATTTCAGCATCATAGTTCTTAACATTGAGAAGTAAACTCTCATTCGTTGATATTGATGAGTCCGTATACGCATAAACACAATTACATTTCAAGAGAGACAAAAATAGCGATATTGCGTTCCCAGTTCGGTCCCGCTGTGACTGAAAATCTATAATTCATGTACATTATAAATATTATATTATAAATATATATATATAAATTAATAAATAAAGGACGGCAGTAAGAAAAAGAATCCTACAGAAGAGTAGACTTAAAAAACATGCACTTTTGATACACATGCAGATATTGTTTTTAGATTTTAAATAATTTTTTACTTCAATGTTATGCATTTACCTGAATTTTTGTAGCACTTATACACTGATCTAGAAAAAAACACTGATATGATGACTGTGTTGAATTATCATAATTATATGGTGAGATCGAATGCCTCAATATTGTAGAAAAGTAACACATGAGTTAATAACATTGTGACTATTTTGAATATTTTGATTTTGAATATATGGATCTACAAGAATAATAAAAAAGAATAATAAAAACAATTATTATGTATCAATTCTGGAGTAAAACTCATTGTCAGTTATTAACCTTTTCGGTACCAACGCCGATTATAGTACGCATCAACGTAACGAACATCACCTCGTGTTTTAAAGCATCGTACAAATTTATATTATTAGTTGTCTGTTAATTATTATCAACGATTCTTACTAGTTTTTTATTGTTTCATTGTTTCTATTTAAATTGATTTATTAACTTTAATTCCGGAGTCTACAGTACAGAGAAAGCTTACTCGCGGTAAGCATACGTACGCGAGAAAGGGAAAAATATAAGCCCTTTTGCAGTATATATTTTCTAAGCCTATTTATGCGAGATACTTTATATTCTCTCTTTTAAATAACTGCAAATGAGCCAGAATTTACATTAGAATGAGGTACATTAGAGTTTGTTAATGTACTTGTAACTTTTTTTATCAGCTAGATTAAAATAGTATTTTGATAAAAAACTTGTAAAATATGCTGTGCCTTTTTAATGAACAAATTATTATGTTGTATAATTATATCAGTTCTCAAAGTAATAATGACAAAAAGCGAATGAATAAACGTGTGTTTTACAATTCATCGCACACAATTGATAGAGTAAAAAAAACTTTGAATTTCATTTATTTCTTGCGCATATCGCAAGTAAATTTTATATACAATTTTTCTTGTATAGGAAATGGTGAGATAAAATGCCTCAATATTGTAGAGAAGTAACACATAAGTTAATAACATTGTGACTCTTTTTAATATTTTGATTTTGAATATATGGATCAACAATATAAAGAATAATTAAAACATTTATTATTTATCAATTTTAGAGTAAAACTCATTGTCAATTATTAAGCCTTGTATAGGAAATTTTATAACATTATTTTTGATTTAGTTATACATGGCAGACATATATTAATTATATCGTAAATAATTCAGGAGGCATTTGGTATAGAAACACATATAGTTATTTATTTATAAAATAAAATTACTTATTGTAAAGACACTCGAAGATTACATAAACAAAAAAAAAGATTAGCCATTGTAAATTTATTTATAAAATAACGTTTTAAAGTAGATAACTCGGTATTTTTATGCAAATGTGATTGCATACATTGTTCCTTATATGCAATCTTATGTAGTACCTTATATATAATAGTATAGAAGTCAGTTTGTAACCGTTTACACCGTAGAATACTACCTACCAACTTGTTCAGCAAATGGTGAGGAATTTTTGTATTCTTTAGAGGAGTTTTGTAGGGTCTTAGCTTAACATCCATAGTTCAGCTATGAACTTACAAGTAAGACAAACACAACGTTCTAAAGTCACGCTGTAGCTGTCCGAATCCAATACGGATTTCTCCATCCTGGCAGTGTGTGCATCCAGTCGCGATGAACTAGCTGCGAGAGACCCATCAGACTTATTGTTAGACGTCAGACTATTCGCTCTCTTTCAAGTCGTAATACTTTGTTACTCTGGGTAAAATAACATTAGACAAGAGGTCTGAGTAACTCGGATGATAAGAGAAATTCTTCAGAAAATAAAAGATCTCGAGTTCGATTTTAATGACCCGTGCTTCACATTATTTTTCGAGTCCACAAAAATATTGTTTACAAGCAAATATTTTTTTGAATGAAAAATGTTGTAAATACCTTACACAGAGTGTACGACAGCCGCTACCGTGAATGGATAATTGCTACAGTATGTCTGGGACAATATCATCCTCCAAAACATTATATGTACTTTTGTTTCATTTCTTATATACGGTATATTTCAATTAATTCCCGGATTAAATTTTTAAATTTAATACTAGTAGCGTAATTTGTCTGTACTTTTGGGAGTATGGAGAGGGAACTTATCACGCACTGCGTGTAAAATTTCAGCAAGTTATGTTCAAATTCTCGCAGTGTTCAAACGTTTCGCATGAACGATGTTTGTGACATGCGGTACTTATTGTAAAATAGATATTAATATGGAGCACCGTGTTGTAATTAAATTTTGTTTTAAAGCCGGTTTGAATGCGACAGAAACGTCCGCCAGACTATTTTCTTTTTCCAAAGATAAAGTTGCAGTTGAAAGGAAACCGATTTAACGCGATTGAAGACTATCCAGAAAGCAATAACTGAGAAGCTAAAGATTCCGCAAGAAGAGTTTACCCATGCGAAACTTGAAAATGCGAATCGATCAATGCAAAAAATGGAGACTTCTTTGAATAATAAATATCCTAAATAACATGTTTTTCAATTTTCCAAGCATGCAGAACTTCTCGATTACTGCTTTTTAGATGTCCTCAATCGTGTTAAATCGGTTTTCTTTCAACTACTGCTTTATCTTCGGAAAAAGAAAATAGTTTAGCGAACGTTTCCGTCGCATTCAAACTTTGAAACAAAATTAATTTGCAACACGTTGCTCGATATTAATATCTATTTTACAATGAGTAACACACGTCACAAACACCGTTTATGCGAAACGTTTGAGCGATGCTTGAATTTGACGTAGCTTGCTCAAACTTTACACGAAGTGCGCGATAAGTTCAATATAGTTTCGAAAGTACAGGAAAATTGCGCCACTAATATTGAATTAAAAATTTCAGTCCAAGAACTTTAGGGACATACCGTGTATAATAATCAATCAATGTAAAAATGGTAATAGTCACTTTTACGTATACGCGCACTTGCAATTACAATATTTCTCAATACTTAAAAAAATACTGATAAGTGCATATACACCCAGGACGTGCTCATATATATGCAGTAATCGTGACAGCAGAAATAAATCTTGCAAACAATCGATTTTTGAGAGAAAGATCACTTTGGGCAAGCTTTCCGTTTTAAAAAAGATAATATTATATTAACAAAATTACATAAACTTTTTTATAAATACAGGATTATTTTTATAATAATTGTTGATTTGTTAAGTCCATTTTTAATAAAAATATGATGTAAAATTATCATTTTATTTATTTATTATTGAAAGAATGTTTGTTAAGTCAATTTTTAATAAATATTTAATGCGTATTATTTATTTATTTATTTATTCAAAAGAGTATTCAAATTCTAATGTTTAAAAGTTTTCATCAAATCAATTAAATAATGACTAAAATCTTAGTGAAGAAAATCGAGTTATAAATAATTATTATAATAGAATATTTTCTATACTTGTACTACTAGAGCACTTCTCTTAATTCGGGCAAACAGCAAAAAACACTAATAAAACTCAACAGTTATGATTTCTCTAGTAAGTTTAATGTTAAATATATTAATTTCTTCTATTTCAATTGGCTCTTTTCTCATGTATTTTGGAAAAATTAATGTAATATTTCGAATATATAAGATTCCTAATATTTACAAACAAGTAACTGTCAACTTGGCGAATAATATTCGCCAAGTTGATAGTTACTTGTTTGTAAAAATTAATATTTTTGAAATATTTCGAATTTTTTCAAGTGACTTTAATCAAGTATTATCAAATTTTATGATTGTAATAAAATGTAATAAAATACTTAATTTAATTTGTTTCACACAGAACTTATGATGGTACTCATGGAATTAATTGCTATTTTCATCGCAGTTTTGATCATTATATATACTTATTATAAATATGTGTTATTCAATTACTGGCGCAAAAAAGGTGTTTTTTATGTGGAGCCTGTTGTGCCAACAGGTAATATCGGATCTTTAGTGACTAGCAAAGTATCAATAGGTGAGTATCTTTTGCCATAATATAATGAATTTATTTATAAGTGCAATCTTTTTACTCTCTTCGCCCTTTTCTTTTTTTATTGAGACGAGAAATAGTAGAATTGAACAAAAGAATTTTTTAACAGGCGAGTTTTTTTGCGACCTCTACATAAAATATAAAAATCATCGTGCCTTTGGAATATATATATTTTTCAAACCAAATCTGATAATCACCGATCCTGATCTTATTCGGGTAGTGCTGACAAAGGAATTCAAAAAATTCCATGATCGCGGATTATTCTGCAACGAGAAGGTTGATCCATTGACCGGTAATTTGGTTTCACTGTCTGGGAAGAAGTGGCGAAAATTGCGCGTCCAAATGACACCCACTTTCACTTCGGGAAAAATCAAACAGATGTTTGCGATTCTGAAGATATGTGGCGAAGAATTGGTGAAGAGCCTTGACAGCGTGGCTCAAGCAGGAGATCGCATCGAGATAAAAGATTGGTTTGGAAGGTTAACAAAAATTCTTGTATACATACACATATACGCTACGCATAAAAATATAAGGAACACTTTTTATATGTCGAAAAATGGGTTATTTTCATACTGTTACAACTCAGTGAAAAATAATGTGTAGAAAAATTAAAAAAAAAAATATTTTGAAGGTTGAAGTTTTAACTTTAACACGCTATCGATAGTTTAAAAAATTTTTGTATTTTCCTTATTTTATGCTTTAAAAAGGAACACATTGCTTTGTTCCTTAAAATTATGTATCTTTGAAACTCTGCGGCTTGATGAGAAAAATTATCTCGATGAATTTAAGTCAAGTTTCATAAGGTACAGTGTTTTCCTACAAAATGCTTTCTTTAAAACTTTCCTACGACCTTTTTGACCGAATTACATGATTTAAAAACTAAACCTATATTTTTCAGAAATATTGTCGATACTCGGTGAAAAATCATTGCAGGAAAATTAAAAAAACAAAGTATTTTAAAGCTTAAAGTTTTAGTTTTAACTTGCTGTCAATAATTTTTAAAAATATTTTGATCTTTTTAGTCCTATTCTCCAAACAAGAAACACTGTTCTTTTCCTTAAAATTACATATTTTTGACATACTGCAGTTCTTAAAAACTATTTTTCTCGAAAAATATAAGTCAAGTTTCTTAAAATACAACATTTTTTCTACAAAATGCTTTTTTTAAAATTTTTCTATAAATTTTATTATAAATACAGGTTTAGTTTTTAAATTATGTAATTCGGTCAAAAAAAATCGTAGGAAAGATTTAAAAGAAGCATATTTGTAGGTATAAACATTGTACTATATGAAACTTGACTTAAATTAATCAAGACAATTTTTCTCATCAAACCGCAAAGTTTCAAAGATACATAATTTTAAGGAACAAAGCTATGGGGTCCTTTTTAAAGCATAAAATAAGGAAAATACAAACATTTTTGAAACTATAGCGCATTCAAGTTAAAACATCAAACTTTAAAATATTTTTTTTTGAACTTTTCTACATGACTTTTCACCGAGTTGCAATTGTTTCAAAATAACCCATTTTTTGACGTATAAAAAGTGTTCCCTACATTTTTGTGCGTAGTGTGTATATATATAAATGTAAAGAAAAACTTTTTAATACTGAATTATGGTAATTTATTGAAAATTTGTAGGTATACCACGGATATAATTATGTCGATAGCTTTTGGAGTCCAATCTAATTGCATAAAAGAAAGCGACAATAAGATTCGATATTGGGGAAAAAAAATCTTTGAATTGCATCCTTTTTGGAACGTCTTTTCTGGGTTTGCGCCCCAAGTAATGGATTTCTTTTCCATCCCATTCCATGACCGAAGAGTCACTAAATTTTTTACGCAAATATTTCAAAACAATGTGGAATATAGACAAACGCATAACGTCGTCAGGCATGATTTTATGAATCTACTCATACAACTTATGGAAAAGGGCTATGTTGAACTCGATAATGTCGATGAATCTTGTAAATATATAGCTATACATTTGTTTTAAATTAATAATTTTTATTTTTCTATCGCGCTCATCTTGTTTTTTATAAGAAATTTTATTTTTGAAAATAAATGTGTTTCTATATTCGTACATTATACATATTTCTTATTTTAATTAAATATAAGCAATGATACGTATATATTGTATACTTCTAAAAAAATCGAGATTATAATATAAAATATTTTATTTGTATATAGCACCCACAAACATAAATAGGCTCACTTTGTTAGAAACGGCTGCGCAAGCTTTTATCTTTTTCGCCGCTGGCTTCGAAACTTCTTCGACGACAGCAACGTTTTGTTTATACGAATTAGCTCAACAACAGAACTTGCAAGACAAACTTTGCAAGGAAATTGACGAAACATTAAAAAAGCATGGCGAACTGACGTACAATGCTTTAAACGAAATGACATATCTTCACAAAGTTATGAACGGCAAGTTTATTGTCTGTATAATAGAATCGGGAGCAAATTATATTCTTATTAATCTTTGAGATTAAGTTCCATTTACAAACGAATTAAAAATTCTACTTATAACCAAGAATTTATTACACAACTTACGCATTGATATTTCTTAACTTATATATTATTTTTAAATAAACATGTATTACACACAGTAGTATACGAATATATATTTCAGAGTATTATTTCTACACTTTTTTTATACATTGCAGAAACTATGAGGAAATATCCACCTGTACCTATTTTAAATCGCATCTGTACCGAGGAAGTAACTCTTCCAACAACAAATATTCACGTGCCAAAAGGGATGGCAATCACTATACCGATACTTGGATTACAACGAGATCCATCGATATATCCAGATCCCGATAAATTTGACCCTGAACGATTTAATGAGGATAAAGTAGCAGCCAGACATCCTTATACTTTTTTGCCCTTTGGAGAAGGACCACGAATTTGTATCGGTGAGGCAACAATAAGCGTACTTTTCTATCTAATTTGTAAAAAAATCTGTTATTTCTTGTTATTTACAAACAGTGAAAACTTAATTTTTTTATAAATGTAAACAAAGCTATTATAAAAATGAAATGTAGAAAAATTTTTAACAGGGGCAACTCTTTATTAAGCAGTTATTATTAAGAATAGTGTTGAGTACAACGTAGTGAATAGAAGCGCAAAATTACACTCTGTCTTTGACTTTTGTTTACATACACATACTATTGAGTCAGATTATATACTGAGCAATGTTTTCCTACCATTTAATTGTATGAATTATTATATATATTAAAAGCGCCCACGGTTTATTAACTATCGTTATATGAAAAATTACCCGAGTTTTCAACTTTAAAACTGAATTAAAAGTTTTAATGTAAAATCTCAATTCAACCCATTCAAGCCCGAAAAACATATTGAGAAACTCTTTTGTTTATAATTTTTACCTTATTACCACAAATACTCATTTTTCCCTATTCTGTTGGACCATTATACAGTTCCACGTGTCTTTTCAACACATATATAATGTGCGTTTAGTGCGTAATATGTTTTTAATACATACAAAGATGTAAATAATGAATGAACTTTTTTTGTTTATAACTTTTTAATAAACCACGAACGACGTTTAAAACGTTACTCAAGACTACAACATGTCAACATAATTAGCATGGGCTCTGTTGTTTCCAACTCTTAATTTTTTTTATCTATAATTTTTTAAAAAAGACTCCCCCCTCCCTAAAAATTCTTCTACATTTCATTTTTGTAATAGTTTTGTTGATATTTATAAAAAAAGGTTGAGTTTTCGCTAGGCTATCATTTGTATATATTTACTACATTAATTAATATTTATATTTCAAAATCTGTAGCATAAAGAATTAAATATTTTATTTGTTGAATTGTAAATATATATATATATATATATATATATATATATATATATATATATATATATAGTTTTAAAAATATTTAAAAATCCATTTTTAATATATATTTCTTATAATTAAAAATTTTTTGTAAGGTTGACAGCAAGTGAATTATCTACCATTATCTTATTAATAACAAAAGTAAAGTCTTATTATTTTATCATAAAATTTTGTATCATTATTACTTATTACAATTATAATAATTTTCAGGTTCGAAATTTGGTTATGTACAAACTAAGGTTGGACTTGTAAGTCTTCTATCGAAATTCAAGTTCAAACTTGATTCCCGAACTACGGTTCCGATAATTATTGAAAGAAAAACCTTTGTACTTGCGCCCAAAGATGGTATATATCTTACAATCGAACCGCGAAAGTAATAAGTACTTTTGAATATTTTAGTTTGTTTTTCTAAAAAATATTATACAGGGTGTCTCGGAACACCCTTAACAACGCTCGTGAGCAGGTAGGGCACAGTAAACTGAGCAAAAAAGTCTTATACCATTTTGCGACTTTCGCAATAATTATTAAAATATTAATTAAAAACGCTTAGCGAACAATATTATACATATCTACAAGATGTCCGGTAATAATCGCCCCAACTCTCTAGGGCAGATAGAGCAAGTCAAATTGAACATAAAAGTCCTGTATTATTTTGCAATTAGCGCAATAATTATTGAACTATTAATTAAAAACGCTCAAGGTGTGCTGAGCGCTATATGCGCCGCGCGCTTATACGCTGAGCCTTTTTAATTAATATTTTAATAATTATTGCGAAAATCGCAAAATGATAGAAGACTTTTTTGCTCAGTTTACTGTGCCCTACCTGCTCACGAGCATTGTTAAGGGTGTTCCGGGACACCCTGTATATATATCACAATTACAATTTTGTTTTTTTGTGTTATATTTTACTTTTTTGAATTATATTTTATTTATACTTTCGTTATTTGTATTATCAAAAATCATAGAAAAATGTTAAACATATAAGTAACAGGTAACATTTTATGAGTGACTTTTATGAATTAATTTTACAAAGATAATTATATACGAACATAATTATATATTGTATTATTACGTAACTAAATATTTATGTATTTAGAAATATAATTATATATAATTAAATACAAATCCTTCTATATTTTGAAATTTTGAGTTATTCATGTATAATTTCAATGTATATGTATTTTATATTATTGTCAAATATCAAATTCTGTCAAAACCTTTATAAACAAAATTCTTTTTTGCTCTCGAAAACTCGAAAAGTTGGTAACTCGAATTATTTTCTATTTCCTTAAGATTCGACTAAATTAAAATAAAATTAGTAAAATAAAAAAATAAATTAATAGTATTCATAGAGAGTGTATATAAAATGTATTTACATTTTATATTCTTATATTTATAAGAAAGTAAGAAGTTAATATATAATTATTGGCATAACATCGAATCTTGATACAGAATACATGATGATTTTACATACTTTTTATATTATAAAAGAATTTAAATGTATTTGCGATTATAAAATTTTTTTAATAAAAGTTTCTCGAATTTATTAATAATTTTTTTAGTATGAAAAGAAAACTATTAAATATTTAAGTAATTATTAACAATAAAATTGAATTCTTATCGAATATGATAATTTAACGAATTTTGTGTTACTGTACATATTCTTTCAATTTCGTCTAATTTGCAATTTTTACAAAAGATATACAATACATATAATGTTATATATATATATGTAAACAAATATCTATACATGTATACATACGTTTCACGCGGCCAGCATTTACCTTAGCCGCAATACTGAGGCGCGTGAACATTTTTGCCCAGTAAAAACTAAAGATTGAGAAAACATCAAATAAATACCGACAAATGTCGACATCGATTTGACATCTTCTTTTCAACCGATTATTTCTCCGGAAATTCACTGGAAAGCAATGCTGAGAGAATCCCATTGTGCCGGCGTTCAACCTCGAGGTGATCGAACGCGAAACGCACGTGCCGGCGCTGGCGCCTCAGTAGAAACACGTGCTCGCACTGACAGTACGCCCGCCGGATTCGGATGAATGACTCACAGTTGTCGAATTGTCACGGGTCACGTACGCGGTGCTCACACTTCTTTTACTACACAATGCATGACATCAAGGAAAAGGAAGAGTAAGTAGTTATTCTTATAATCAAGAATTTTTTGTAAAGTTGACAGTAAGTGAATTATCTACCATTATCTTATTAATAACAAAAATAAAAGTCTTATAATTTTATCATAAAATTTTACTGTCATTATTACTTATTACAATTATAATAATTTTCAGGTTTGAGATTTGGTTATGTACAAACTAAGGTTGGACTTGTGAATTTTCTATCGCGATTCAAGTTCAAACTTGATTGAACTACGATTCCGATAGTTTTCGATAAAAAAAAGCGTTGTACTTGCGGCCAGGGAATGTATATCTTACTATCAAGCCGCGATAAGAAAATAATAAATTCTTATTAAAGTTTTTTATTGTTTCATTGTTTCTATTTAAATTGATTTATTAACTTTAATTCCGGAGTCCGCAGTACAGAGAAAGCTTACTCGCGGATACGTACACGATAAGGAAAGAATTAAAAATACAAGCCCTTCTGCAGTATATATATTTTCTAAGCCTATTTATGCGACAAATTACTTTATATTCTCTCCATTAAATAACTGCAAATGAGTCAGGATTTACATTAGAATGATTTATATTAGAGTTTGTTAATGTATTTGCAACTTTTTTATCAGCTAGATTAAAATAGTATTTAGATAAAAACCTTGTAAAATATGCTGTGCCTCTCTACTCAACAAATAATTATGTTGCATAATTACATTAGGTATCAAAGTAATAGTCAAATAATGACAAAAAGCGAATAAATAAGCGTGTGTTTCACAATTCACCGCACACAATTGATAATGTGAAGAAAACTTTGACTTTGATTTATTTCTTACGCATATCGCAAGTAAACTTTATATACAATTTTTCTTGTATAAAAAAATTAAAAATAAAAAGTTTATATATTTTATAATATTATCTTTGATTTAGTTATACATGGCAGACATATATTAATTATATCGTAAATCATTCAGGAATTAATTGGTATAGAAACACATGTAGTTATTTTTAAAATAAAATTACTTATTGCAAATACATTCAAAGATTACATAAATAAAAAGGAAAGATTAGCCATCGTAAATTTGTTTGTAAAATAACGTTTTAAAGTAGATAACTCGGTATTTTTATGCAAATGTGAGCAAATATTTTTCCTTATATGTAATCTTATGTAATACCTTATATATAATAGTAGAGAGGTCAGTTTGTAACCGTCCACACCGAAGAGTACTACCTACTAACTTGTTCAGCAAATGGTGAGGAATTTTTGTATTCTTTAGAGGAGTTTTGTAGGGTCTTAGCCTAACATCCATAGTTCAGCTATCAACTTACAAGTAAGATAAACACACCTGTGTGAAGTTAGCCCCCCAATATTAAAAAATTCAAAATTTTCTTTTTGCTAACGTTTGCCCATCGTTTGCCCATGAATGCCCCGTTGAAATTTTCGTTTGCCCTCTTTTAATTTAAAAAATATAGGCAAAACAAATTTTGGAAGGCCAACTTTACATTAGCCCTCCAACATTGAAAAATCTAAAATTTTCAACAGAAAATTAATTTGCAATACGTTGTTCGATATTAATATCCATTTTACAACGAGTAACACACGTCACAAACACCGTTCATGCGAAACGTTTGAGCGCTGCTTGAATTTGACGTAGCTTGTTCAAACTTTACACGGAGTGCGCGATAAGTTCAATATACTTTCAAAAGTACAGGCAAATTGCGCCACTAATATTAAATTTAAAAATTCAGTTCAAGAACTTTAGGGACATACCGTGTATAATAATCAATCAATGTAAAAATGATATTATAGTCACTTCTACGTATACACGCACTTGCAATTACAATATTTCTCAGTACTTAAAAAAATACTAATGAGTGCATATACACCCAAGACGTGCTCATATATATGCAGTAATCGTGACAGCAGAAATAAATCTTGCAAACAATCGATTTTTGAGAGAAAGATCACTTTGAGCAAGCTTTTTATTTTAAAAAAGGTAATATTATATTAACAATTACATAAACTTTTTTGTAAATACTTTTTTATAAATAAGTTCTTCAAATAAGTGCACATTTTTATAATAATAGATTATTTGTTAAGTCAATTTTTAATAAAAATATAATGCAAAATTACTATTTTACTTATGAATTATTAAAATTATGAAAAGATTATTTGTTAAATCATTTCTTAATAAAATTATAATGCGTAGGTATTATCTATTAAAAGAATTTTTAAGTCTTAATTTTAAAATATCTACATAAAGTCAATTAAATGTTGTCAAATTAAAATTTTATTAAAGAAAATCGATTTTATACATAATTATTTATAATAGAATATTTTCTATACTTGACTAATGGGACAGTTTTTTAAATCAACGCAAAGAAAAGAAAAAACTAATAAAATCCAGCAATAATTTTTCTAGCAACTTTATTTAGCTTTTTTCTCATGTATTTTACAAGAAACTGATAATTGACTGATAAAATGACTACAATAAATAATTACAAAAAGCGACAAATTTCTTAGTAATATTTTGTAATTTATATAATTTTAATCAAATGTTATCAAAGTTTATAACTGTAATGAAATGTAATAAAATACTTATTTCTATTTGTTTCAAACAGAAGTTACGATGGTATTTGCGGAATTAATTGTTACTTTCATCGCTGCTTTGGTTATTATATATACTTATTATAAGTATGTGTTGTTCAGTTACTGGCGCAAAAAAGGTATTTTTTATGTAGAGCCTGTTGTGCCAACTGGTAATATCGGATCCTTAGTGACTAACAAAGTATCATTAAGTGAGTATTCCTATAATATAATGAATTTATTTGCACGTGCAATCTTTTACTTTGTTCGCTCTCTTCTTTATTATATTTGAAACGAGAAATAGTAGAATTGTACAAAAAAATTTTTTTAACAGGCGAGTTTTTTTATGACCTCTACATAAAATATAAAGATCATCGTGCCTTTGGAATATATACATTTTTCAAGCCAAATCTGATAATCACCGATCCTGATCTTATTCGAGTTGTGCTGACAAAAGAATTCAACAATTTTCATGATCGCGGAATATTCTGCAACGAGAAGGTTGATCCATTGACCGGTCATTTGATAGCACTGTCTGGAAAGAAGTGGCGGAACTTGCGCGTCAAAATGACACCCACCTTCACTTCGGGAAAAATAAAACAGATGTTTGCGATTCTGAAGCTGCGCGGCGAAGAATTGGTGAGCAGCCTAGAAAGCGTGGCTCAAACAGGAGATCCTATCGAGATGAAAGATTGGTTTAAAAGGTAAGATTTAAAAAGTCCTTGTATACATATATATATATATATATATATATATATATATGTATATATAATACATTTTTTAATACTATAGTAGTTTATTGAAAATTTGGGTAAAATAAATTTGTAGGTATACCACGGATATAATTATGTCGGCAGTTTTTGGAGTAAATTCCAATTGCATAGAAAAAGGCGACAATGAGTTTCAATATTGTGGAAAAAGAATTTTTAAAGAGCATCCCTTTTGGTCCGTCTTATCTACGTTCATGCCTCAAGTATTGGATTTCTTTTCCATCATTATGCTTGACCGAGGAGTCACCAAATTTTGGACGCAAATATTTCGAGACAATGTGGAATATAGACGAACGCATAACATCGTCATAGATGATTTTATGAATCTACTCATACAACTTATGGAAAAGGGCTATGTTGAATCCGATGATGTCGATATCGATGAATCTTGTAAATATATAGCTATACATTTGTTTTAAATTAATAATTCTTATTTTTCTATCGCGCTCATCTTGTTTTTTATAAGAAATTTTATTTTTGAAAATAATGTGTTTCTATATTCGTACATTATACATATTTCTTACTTTAATTAAATATAAGCAATGATACGTATATATTGTGCATTTCTAAAAGAATCGAGATTATAATATAAAATATTTTATTTGTATATAGCATCCACGAACATAAATAGGCTCACTTTGTTACAAGCGGTTGCGCAAGCTTTTATCTTTTTCGCCGCTGGCTTCGAAACTTCTTCGACGACAGCAACGTTTTGTTTATACGAATTAGCTCAACAACAGGACTTGCAAGACAAACTTCGCAAGGAAATTGACGAAACATTAAAAAAGCATGGCGAACTGACGTACAATGCTTTAAACGAAATGACATATCTTCACAAAGTTATAAACGGCAAGTTTATTGTCTGTATAATAGAATCGGGAGCAAATTATATTCTTATAAATTTTTGAGATTAAGTTCCTTTTACAAACGAATTAAAAATTCTACTTAAAACCAAGAATTTATACACAACTTACGCATTGATATTTCTTAACTTATATATTATTTTTAAATAAACATGTATTACACCCGTTAGTATCCCAATATTTATTTGTTGTATTATTTCTACAATTTTTTTATATATTGCAGAGAGTTTGAGGAAATATCCACCTATACCTAATTTGATTCGCATCTGTACCGAGGAAATAACTCTTCCAACAACAAATATTCACGTGCCAAAAGGTATGACAATCACTATACCAATATTTGGGTTACATCGAGATCCATTGATATATCCAGATCCCGATAAGTTTGATCCTGAACGATTTAATAAGGATAAAGTAGCAGCCAGACATCCTTATACTTTTTTGCCATTTGGAGAAGGACCACGAATTTGTATCGGTGAGGCAACAATAAGCGTACTTTTCTATCTAATTTGTAAAAAAATCTGTTATTTTTTGTTATTTACAAATAGCGAAAACTTAATTTTTTTTATAAATGTAAACAAAGCTATTATAAAAATGAAATGTAGAAAAGTTTTTAACAGGGGCAACTCTTTATTAAACAGTTATTATCAAGAATAGTGTTGAGTACAACGTAGTGAATAGAAAGCGCAAAATTACACTCTGTCTTTGACTTTTGTTTACATACACATACCATTGAGTCAGATTATATACTAAGCAATGTTTTCCCACCATTTAATTGTATGAATTATTATATATATTAAAAGCGCCCACCGCTTATTAACTATCGTTATATGAAATTTCCCGAGTTTTTAACTTTAAAATTAAATTAAAAGTTTTAATGTAAAATCTCAATTCAACTTATTCAAGCCCAAAAAACATATTGAGAAACTCTTTTGTTTATAAGTTTTATTTTATTACCACAAATACTCATTTTTCCCTATTCTATTGGACCATTATACAGTTCCATATGTCTTTTCAACACATATAATGTTCAGTGCGTAATATGTTTTTAATACATACAAAGATGCGTATAATAAATGAAAATTTTTTTGTTTATAACTTTTTAATAAATTACGAACGACGTTTAAAACTTTTTGAACGTTACTCAAGACAACAACATGTCAACGTAATTAGCATGAGCTCTGTTTTTTCCAACTTTTAATTTCTTCATTTATAATTTTTTAAAAAAGACTTGCCCCTCCCTAAAAACTTTTCTACATTTCATTTTTGTAATAGTTTTGCTTATATTTATAAAAAAAGGTTGAGTTTCCGCTGGGGTATTACTTATATATATTTACTACATTAATTAATATTTATATTTCAAAACCTGTAGCATAAAGAATTAAATATTTTATTTGTTGAATTGTAAGTATATATATATATATATATATATATATATATAGTTTTAAAAATATTTAAAAATTCATTTTTAATATGTATTTCTTGTATTAAAAATTTTTTGTAAGGTTGACAGCAAGTGAATTATCTACCATTATCTTATTAATAACAAAAGTAAAGTCTTATTATTTTATCATAAAATTTTATATCATTATTACTTATTACAATTATAATAATTTTCAGGTTCGAGATTTGGTTATGTACAAACTAAAGTTGGACTAGTGAGTCTTCTATCGAGATTCAAGTTCAAACTTGATCCCCGAACTACGGTACCGATAATTATCGATAAAAAAAGCTTTGTACTTGCGGCCAAAGATGGTATATACCTTACAATCGAACCGCGAAAATAATAAGTACTTTTGAATATTTTAGTTTGTTTTTCTAAAAAATATTATATATATATATCACAATTACAATTTTGTTTTTTTGTGTTATATTTTACTCTTTTGAATTATATTTTATTTATACTTTCGTTATTTGTATTATCAAAAATCATAGAAAAATGTTAAACATATAAGTAACAGGTAACATTTTATGAGTAACTTTTATGAATTAATTTTAGAAAGATAATTATATACAAATATAATTATATATTGTATTATTATGTATCTTATTAAGTATTTGCATATTTAAATATATAATTATATATAATTAAATACAAATCCTTCTTTATTTTTTAATTTTAAGTTATTCATGTATAATTTCAATATATATGTATTTTATATTATTGTCAAATATCAAATTCTGTCAAAACAAAATTTTTTTTTGCTCTCGAAAACTCGAAAAGTTCGTAACTCGGATTATTTTCTATTTCCTTAAGATTCGACTGAATTGAAATAAAGTTAGTAAAATAAAAAAAATAAATTAATAGTATTTATAGGGAGTGTATATAAAATGTATTTACATCTTATACTTTTATACTTGTAGCAACAGTATGTATATATTATTAAAAATTGAATGCCAAAAATAATATCTTTTTCTTTCTCATTTGCACCTGTGAAATTATGCTCGCCAAAAATTGAATGTGAATCTAGTAACAAAATTGAATTTTGTCAAAACCTCTATAAGTCGAATATTTTTCGTACCTCTATAACTCGAAGACTTTGTAACTCAAAATATTCGCTAATTCGAATTATTTTCTATTCCTTTAAGATTCAAGTAAGTTAGCGAGATTCGACTGTATTGACATAAAATTATTAAAATATAAAATAAATTAATTAATTAAAATATACAAAGAGAGTGTATATGAAATTTATTTACATCTTATATTCTTACATTTGTAATAACAGCATGTATGTATTATTAAAAATTGATCAATCATGCTTACGAAAAGTCAAACGTATATCTAGTGAAAAAAAATGTAAAAAATATATATGAATTTGACATTACTATAGACACGTGATGGTTCAATTTCTCAGTGACTTCTTATCGCATGAAATTAAATGCATTCGGAATATAATTGAGATATGCATTAACAGCATCGACAGGAGTAATTGACAAGAAAAATTCCAGCATCATAGTTCTCAATATTGAGAAGTAAACTCTCATTCGTTGTATTGATGAGTCCGTATACGAATAAACACAATTACATTTCAAGAGAGACAAAAATAGCGTTATTGCGGTCCCAGTTCGGTCCCGCTGTGACTGAAAATCTATAATTCATGTTGTTTGGGCCGTGGTTGTATTGTTATGGCCTGTATGAGTGTTTGGGCCGTGGTTGTATTGTTACGGCCTGTATGAGTGTTCGGGAGTCAGGGATCTTTGGTCAAAGTCACTTTATCTAGACGTTACTTTTTCTTATATATTTCCTTGACAAATACAGTCTACGTTACAGAGGCACGAGTGTCTTGTTGAACAAATGTTGCCATACTGATTTTCGCTCGTTATTATAGGTCGATCCCGACCTTCGCGTATAGATGTCAGGGTTATCAGATCTTAGATAATACAGTTAAATTGGACACAACATTCTGCCCCCCTTGAAAGATACATATTCTTTCAACTAAATTTATATTCATTTGCCGAGGTAGAATCCTTCATTTACAATCGGTTTGCCTTTGCTTGTAAATTATCAATTCCATAGCTAATACGTAAACCTAATAACGCCAATCTTAGTTGTCTAAAATGAAATAACGTAAATAAAATGTCTGGATTCGATAACTCAAAAAAAAAAAAAAATAAACGCGAATACAATATGTGGTTTACTTAAATATACTTGTCTTACTTAACTAATGCAGAACGACCTGAACACCATATAATAATGTCGTGAACGCAATATAACCATGTCTTAATCGACTAGATTGTTTCAGTTTTTTCCATAGGTAGAACGCATAATTTAGCTATAGCGCGCTTATATAGTCCGCGACTGGTTTTAACAGTAACTATTCGGATAAGTCCGTCTGCTCCAGGATGTATTTCCACCACTCGTCCTAATGGCCATGCTATCGGAAGTGCATTTTCATTCTTTAGAATAACCATTGTTCCTGGATGTATATTTACCGGACTAGACTGTTTCCATTTGCCTCTTTCTTGTAATTGTGTAATATATTCTTTTGACCATCGCGCCCAAAAGTGTTGTCTCATCTGAGTTAATAATTGGTAACGCGTTAGACGATTCGCGGGTACGTTCGCAATATCCTGATCTGGGATCGCGGTCATTACTTCGCCTATTAGGAAATGACCCGGTGTCAACGGCTGCAAATCGGTCGGATCATTAGACAATGGGTAAGAGGCCTTGAATTGAGACAGGCTTCAATAGAAGTTAGAACCGTGTAAAGTTCCTCAAAGCTCATCGGCGTTGGTCCAATAACCTTGCGCATATGCATTTTGGCAGATTTTACCCCTGCTTCCCATAATCCGCCTATGTGCAGTGAATACGGGGGAATGAACTTCCAGTCAATCGACTGCTCTGTCAGATATTCCTGTATCTGACTCTGCGTCGCCTCCTTTAATAGACAATCTTTTAATTCCTTAAGCTGGTTGTTTGCTCCCACAAAGGTGGTGCCATTGTCCGAATATAGCACCTTGCATCTGCCTCTTCGGGCAATAAATCTTTTTAACGCTTTGAGAAATGATGTTGTATTTAAATCAGGTTCCAATTCAAAGTGTACCGCCCTTGTAACTAGACAAATGAAAATCGATAAGTACGCTTTACTATTTTTATTACGCGATATTTTTATAGTAAATGGACCTGCGTAGTCTACCCCTGAGTATAAAAACGCTCGCGATGATTGCGTCACCCTTATTGCAGGCATATTGCCCATTAATTGTTTCGCAGTTACCGGTTTAGCGCGAAAACAAATTATACAATGCCTCAATACGCTCCGTATTGTCTCTTTACCTGAAATAGGCCAATATTTATTGCGCATTATTGATAAGACCTGCATGCAAGTTCTTATAATGTATCTCTCTAATTATTAATTTTGTGAGATGGTGTTTTTTTTGGTAAAATAATGGGGTGTTTTTGAGTGAATTCTATAGGAGCATTGCGTAACCTTCCCCCCACACGAATAATGCTCTCCTCGTCCAAAAAAGGATGCAAGGGCAACAGTTTACTCTTGGAATGTACTTGCGATCGATTACAAAGATCATGTAACTCTTGTGTAAAGCTGTGTCTCTGACAACCTGAAATGAGTACCTTCATGGATCGTTCGATTTCTTCTACTATTAACGGCTTTGCTTCTTGTGTACTATGTTTGTCTTTAAACCGTAAACAGTATGCGATTACCCTTCTTAATCTTGACAATGATGAAAATTTTTTAATGATATTTAGAAATGCGTCTTCTTTCTTTGTATGCACCATTAAAACTGTCGTTCGTCTTTCAATCATTTCTGCTTGCCTGCCTTTATTGCTGAATGGTGTGAACGTCGTGCATCGCTGTAAAAATTGTGGACCTTCCCACCATATCCCTTTATCTATCAGCCTTTCCGGGTTTACTCCTCTCGATAGTAGATCAGCTGGATTGTCTTTAGATTTAACATGATACCATTTTGTACCTTTTGTTTTACGTTGTATCTCACCCACTCTGTTTGCCACAAATGTTTTCCATTCTGTGCTATCTCGCGCGATCCAAGACAAAACTATGGTTGAGTCGCTCCATAAGTATACTTCATCTATATGTACCGTTAACATTTGCAGCACTCTTTTGCTCAATTTGGCTAATAATAGTGCCCCGCATAATTCTAGTCGTGGCAGCGACACTTTCTTGACGGGCGCTACTCGTGACTTAGCACATAATAATTTGACCATATATTTTGTACTCGTATTGATTTCTTTTGTACGAAGATATATGCAAGCACCATAAGCTGATTCAGAGGCATCACAAAATCCATGTATTTCTATCCTCGCAGGATTATCACACAGTATCCTTCTAGAAATGGATAGTTGTTTTAGCTTGTAAATTTGCGTTTTCCAGTGAATCCATTTTTCCTTTATCTCGGTTGTAATTTCTTCGTCCCAGCCACATTTTAATAGCCACAGCTGTTGAATAAGTATCTTTTCTTGCAATACTATAGGACCTAAAACTCCCAGCGGATCGTATATTTGTGCCACACTGGCTAATATGTTACGCTTTGTGACCTTATCATGAAGATTCATTTTAATACGATACTGAAAGTTATCAGTCGTTGTATTCCACTATAAACCGAGTATCTTAGTGGATTCGCATGGAATGATAATTCTTTCTTGACTACTACCTGGACCCTTTATTTCTGGTGTATTTGATGTCCATTTTCTTAGCTCAAATTTGGCGGATTCCAGTATATTAGTGACGTCTTGTTTGAATTGTATAAGCGCCTTCACAGTATCCGCTCCTGTAAGTAGATCGTCTACGTAGAAGTCCCTTCTTATAATTTTGCTAGCGTTTTCGTACTGGTGTTTCATTTGCTGTGCTATCTCTTGCAGACACCGAATAGCTATAAATGATGGACATGCCGTAAGTGATGGTGTTGAGCTCAAACACACGTATGGGCTCTTCATTATCCCATCTCCACAAAATACATTGTAATTTACGATCATCTTCATGTACCAGTACCTGACGATACATTTTTGTGATGTCAGCTGCTATAGCGTACTTATGTTGCCGAAAGCGAATGAGAATGGCAAACAGATTATCTTGTATAATTGGTCCTACCATCAGTATATCATTTAGTGATTTTCCGGATGATGTTTTGCTTGATGCATCAAATACTACCCTTACCTTAGTTGTAGTGTTTTCCTCCTTCCTTACTACGTGATGTGGAATAATGTATATTTGCTTCTTGTATTCTTTACTATTCCGAATTTCGGTCATATGTCCCAGCCTTAAATATTCCGTCATGAATGCGTGATAACATTCCTTCAACTCTGGTTCCCTTTCTAGTTTTCTTTCTAGAATTTTTAGTCGCCTTTCTGATGATTTGTATGATTTTTCTAATTCCTTTGTCGTATCTTCGAGTGGTAATCGCACTACAAAACGACCTTCTTCATTTCTCTGGTACGTAGAAAGAAAATGCTCTTCACAATGTGTTTCTTCTGTTAACCGTTGTATTGGTAGTTTCACTTCTTCAATTTTCCAGAAATTTTCTAATTGGTGCTGTAACATACTAAGCGAAACTCCACAGTATGCTTCTTGATTTGGTTGCTTTACATTGCCAATATGCATGGGACCTGAAATTATCCAACCCAATATGGTTTCTTGTAGAACCGGCTCATTTTTGGATTGACGTATTTGTCTGCTGCACATGAGCTCCCAGAATATAGATGCACCTAATAGTATATCTATTCTTCCTGGAATAAAATAGCTTGGATCAGCTAATGTTATGTTCGGAGGTATATGCAAATGAGTTTTGTTAACCTTAAACATTGGCAAGCGCTCAGTGATTTGATTGATCACCAGGAACGGAACTTTAAACCGACATGAGTTAATTCGAGATTCAATTGTAGCATGTATCCTTTGAATCGTATTGACCGCTGTGTTGCTAATGCCCATAATAGTCGTGTGAATAGATTTTGGTTTCAAGTGTAATTTTTCGCTCATATCTCTTGTCATAAAATTGAATTGCGATCCACTATCGAGTAGAGCCCTATATTCGTGTGGATTTCCATACTGATCGCGAATATAAATAACGGCTGTCGCGAGAAGCACTTGAGTTGATCCCTTTACACTACAATGATTAAGAACCATGGACTCTTCTGAATTTGAGGCCAGAGCCACTTGTGTTGTCTGATTAGTATTATTCGTTTGTATTTCATTTTTGTCTGATTTTTCATTAACAGCCAGGTCTGTTCTATGCAATAATGTATTATGGTAACCCTTACACGTTTTACAACTATTTGATTTGCAATTTCTCCCATGAAAGGTCCTTAAACATTTTATACATAGCCGTTTTCGCTTTACTTCTACTAATCTGTCCTTCACGGCCATTTTTAAGAATACTTAACAGTCTTGTATTCCATGATTACCGGAACATGTTACGCATGACGAATCGCTTGAGGATACGTACGATTGACTTAAATTTTTATGTTGATTCCCGCCTGATTTATTATCTCTTTTATTATGATAAATAGCACCTTGTGAAATTTGATTTGCACGATTTACCGCTTCTAAAAATACACTACGATTGATAAGGTAGTCTGTGAAATCGATTAACGTCGGAAACTCATCTATTGCTGACCGTTTTGACTCCCATTCTCGCCGTGAGCTCTTATCAATTTTTGGTAAGCTAATGTGTATAATAATCGTACCCCAACTATCAACCGGTTGGTCGAGTTTTGCCAGCAATTTCGTATATTGAGATATATTGTCTGCTAATTGTCTAAGATCTGCATGCGATTCTTTAGTGATAGCCGGCATATCTATCAACATTTAGATAAGATGCTGCACAATTAGTCGTTTGTTCTCGTATCTCTTTTTCAACAAGTTCCATGCTAGCGTATAATTGTCGTTTGTGATCTCTAACGCATTGATGACCTTGGCAGCTTCACCTGCTAATGCAGATCTTAGATAATGCAGTTTTTGTACATTAGGTAATGCCGCATTCGAATCAATAAGAGACTCAAACAAATCGCGAAACGGAATCCAACGCTCATAACTTCCGTCGAATTTCGGCAAGTCTATATTAGGCAATTTTACAGACGGTCGCACTATCACCTGTGGTCCTTGTGCAACTGGTATAGCATTAATCTGAGCGATTTGAGGAACGGGCATTTGTTCAGTTATGGACAATTTACGCATTCGAAATTATTTCATGAAAGCAACCTTCAAAACTAATTCTTTCTGCTTCTTGTTCAACCGATCCATCTACGTCTTCAATTTTATTTTGAATATAATCGAACTCTGTCCATAACTGTTCAGCCTTTTCGAGTCGACTATTCAATTCTACTTGTTTATTAGGATCTTCATTAAGTCGCGCAAGAAAGTTTTTAAATGTAGTAAGCTTCGCTCGAATTCTACCCCGTTGTCTAATTAACTGTGCTATTTGTTCCATGTCGAACGTTTATTGCTATACTTAACTTAAACTAACCTTAATACGCAGTTTTATTGTTAGTGTACAGACTATATTTACGTATTTGGTCAATCGTGCCGTCTTCACAATGAGCTTGATTCCGTGGAATGTGCAAAATTTTCGTTTCTCGCCCTGGTAGAGAGAGAGAGAGCGTCGTGCGTCGTCCGTAAGAGAAAGATGGCTATAGCTCGCCTGAGCTAGAGAGAGAGCGCACCGTGCGTCGTCCTTAAGAGAAGGACGGCTATAGCTCGCCTGAGCTAGAGAGAGAGAGCGCCGTGCGTCGTCCGTAAGAGAAAGATGGCTATAGCTCGCCTGAGCTAGAGAGAAAGAGCGCCGTGCGTCGTCCTTAAGAGAAGGACGGCTATAGCTCGCCTGAGCTAGAGAGAGAGAGCGCCATACATAGTCCGTAGGAAAGGGACGGCTATAGCTCGCCTGAGCTAGAGAGAGAGCGCGCCATGCGTCATCCTTAAGAGAAGGACGGCTATAGCTCGCCTGAGCTAGAGAGAGAGCGCGCTGTACGTAGTCCGTAGGAAAGGGACGGCTATAGCTCGTCTGAGCTAGAGAGAGAGCGCCGTACGTAGTCCGTAGGAAAGGGACGGCCTTAGCTCACCTCGTTACTCGTGTAATCGCGAGAAATGAATTTGTCTGGCTGTAGATTTTCTGCAACGACTATGATGTTCGTGAATCCTGATGATTCCTTACACACGTAATGGCGGTTCGTTCTATTGAACATTCCACATTCTTTGTGTGGATCCGGCTCGAAGGACCAATGTTTGGGCCGTGGTTGTATTGTTACGGCCTGTATGAGTGTTCGGGAGTCAGGGATCTTTGGTCAGTCACTTTATCTAGACGTTACTTTTTCTTATATATTTCCTTGGCAAATACAGTCTACGTTACAGAGGCACGAGTGTCTTGTTGAACAAATGTCGCCATACTGATTTTCGCTCGTTATTATAGGTCGATCCCGATCTTCGCGTATAGATGTCAGGGTTATCAGATCTTAGATAATACAGTTAAATTGGACATAACACATGTACATTATAAATATTATATTATAAATATATATATATATATAAATTAATAAATAAAGGACGGCAGTAAGAAAAAGAATCCTACAGAAGAGTAGACTTAAAAAACATGCACTTTTGATACACATACAGATATTGTTTTTAGATTTTAAATAATTTTTTACTTCAATGTTATGCATTTACCTGAATTTTTGTAGCACTTATACACTGATCTAGAAAAAAACACTGATATGATGACTGTGTTGAATTATCATAATTATATGGTGAGATCAAATGCCTCAATATTGTAGAAAAGTAACACATGAGTTAATAACATTGTGACTATTTTGGATATTTTGATTTTGAATATATAGATTTACAAGAATAATAAAAAAGAATAATAAAAACAATTATTATTTATCAATTCTGGAGTAAAACTCATTGTCAGTTATTAACCCTTTCGGTACCAACGCCGATTATAGTACGCATCGACGTAACGAGCATCACCTCGTGTTTTAAAGCATCGTACAAATTTATATTATTAATTGTCTGTTAATTATTATCAACGATTCTTACTAAAGTTTTTTATTGTTTCATTGTCTCTATTTAAATTGATTTATTAACTTTAATTCCGGAGTCTGCAGTACAGAGAAAGCTTACTCGCGGTAAGCATACGTACGCGATAAGGAAAGGGTTAAAAATATAAGCCCCTTTGCAGTATATATTTTTTAAGCTTATTCATGCGACAAGTTACTTTATATTCTTTCCTTTAAATAACTGCAAATGAGCCAGAATTTACATTAGAGTTTGTTAATGTACTTGTAACTTTTTTGTCAGCTAGATTAAAATAGTATTTAGATAAAAACCTCGTAAAATATGCTGTGCCTTTCTACTCAACAAATAATTATGTTGCATAATTACATGAGGTATCAAAGTAATAGTTAAATAATGAAAAAGCGAATGAATAAGCGTGTTTCACAATTCACCGCACACAATTGATAACGTGAAGAAAACTTTGAATTTCATTTATTTTTTACGCATATCGCAAGTAAACTTTATATACAATTTTTCTTGTATAAAAAAATTAAAAATAAAAAGTTTATATATTTTATAACATTATCTTTGATTTAGTTATACATGGCAGACATATATTAATTATATCGTAAATCATTCAGGAATCAATTGGTATAGAAACATATGTAAATATTTTTAAAATAAAATTACTTATTGCAAATACATTCAAAGATTACATAAATAAAGAGGAAAGATTAGCTATCGTAAATTTGTTTGTAAAACAACGTTTTAAAGTAGATAACTCGGTACTTTTATGCAAATATGAGCATACATTTTTCCTTATATGCAATCTTATGTAATACCTTATATATAATAGTAGAGAAGTCAATTTGTAACTGTCCAAACCGAAGAGTACTACTTACTAACTTGTTCAGCAAATGGTGAGGAATTTTTATATTCTCCAGAGGAGTTTTGTAGAGTTCTAGCCTAACATCCATAGTTCAGCTATCAACTTACAAGTAAGACAAACACACCTGTGTGAAGTTAGCCCCCCAATATTAAAAAATTCAAAATTTTCTTTATGCTAACGTTTGCCCATCGTTTGCCCATAAATGCCCCGTTGGAATTTTCGTTTGCCCTCTTTTAGTTTAAAAAATATAGACAAAACAAATTTTGGGGGGCCAACTTTACACTAGCCCCTCAACATTGAAAAATCTAAAATTTTCAAAACAAAATTAATTTGCAACACGTTGTTCGATATTCATTTTACAATGAGTAACACACGTCACAAACACCATTCATGCGAAACGTTTGAGCGCTGCTTGAATTTGACGTAGCTTGTTCAAACTTTACACGGAGTGCGCGATAAGTTCAATATACTTTCAAACGTACAGGCAAATTGCGCCACTAATATTGGATTTAAAAATTCAGTTCAAAAACTTTAGGAACATCAATCAATGTAAAAATGATAATATAGTCATTTCTACGTATACGCGCACTTGCAATTACAATATTTCTCAGTACTTAAAAAAATACTGATGAGTGCATATACACCCAGAACGTGCTCATATGTATGCAGTAATTGTGACAGCAGAAATAAATCTTGCAAACAATCGATTTTTGAGAGAAAGACTTTGGGCAAGCTTTCCATTTTAAAAATGATAATATTAAAAATTACATAAACTTTTTTATAAATACAGGTTCTTCAAATAAGTGCACATTTTTATAATAATTGTTGATTTGTTAAGTCAATTTTTGATAAAAATATGATGTAAAATTATCATTTTATTTATTTATTATTGAAAGAAAAATTAATGTTTGTTAAGTCAATTTTTAATAAAAATTTAATGCGTATTATTTATTTATTTATTTATTCAAAAGAGTATTCAAGTCCTAATGTTTAAAAGTTTTCATCAAATCAATTAAATAATGACTAAAATCTTAGTGAAGAAAATCGAGTTATAAATAATTATTTATAATAGAATATTTTCTATATTTATACTACTAGAGCACTTCTCTTAATTCGGGCAAACAGCAAAAAACACTAATAAAACTCAACAGTTATGATTTCTCTAGTAAGGTCAATGTTAAATATATTAATTTCTTCTATTTCAATTGGCTCTTTTCTCATGTATTTTGGAAAAATTAACGTAATATTTCGAATATATAAGATTCCTAATATTTATAAACAAGTAACTGTCAACTTGGCGAATAATATTCGCCAAGGTGATAGTTACTTGTTTGTAAAAATTAATATTTTTGAAATATTTCGAATTTTTTCAAGTGACTTTAATCAAGTATTATCAAATTTTATGATTGTAATAAAATGTAATAAAATACTTAATTTAATTTGTTTCAGACAGAACTTACGATGGTACTCGTGGAATTAATTGCTATTTTCATCGCAGTTTTGATCGTTATATATACTTATTATAAATATGTGGTATTCAATTACTGGCGCAAAAAAGGTGTTTTTTATGTGGAGCCTGTTGTGCCAACAGGTAATATCGGATCTTTAGTGGCTAGCAAAGTATCGATAGGTGAGTAACTTTTTTACAGCATAATGCATTTATTTGTGTGTGCAATCTTTTTACTCTATTTGCTTTCTTCTTTATCTTATTTGAGACAAAAAATAGTGGAATTGAAAGAAAACATTTTCTTAACAGGCCAGTTTTTCCACGATCTCTACATAAAATATAAAGATCATCGTGCTTTTGGAATATATGCATTTTTCAAGCCAAATCTGATAATTACTGATCCTGAGCTTATTCGGGTAGTGCTGACAAAGGAATTCAAACATTTCCATGATCGCGGAATATTTTCCAACGAAAAGATTGATCCATTGACCGGTAATTTGTTTCTATTGCCCGGGAAGAAGTGGCGGAAATTGCGCGTCAAAATGACACCTACCTTCACTTTGGGAAAAATAAAACAAATGTTTGCGATTGTGAAAATGTGCGGTGACGAATTGATAAGTAGTGTAGAAAACGTAGCACAAACAGAAGATTGCATCGAGATAAAAGATTGGTTTGGAAGGTAAGATTAACAAAAAAATTCAACGACTTCGTCCCGATATTTTTCTCTCCTACATCTGTTTAGTAGGATAAGGAGGAGTTTCTAAAATTCTCAAAAATGAAAATAATAATCTTGGTAAAATACACCAAGAAAAATATATACTCTGTGCACTCATCAATTTCGCAGAAAAAATTATTTATACGAAATTGACGCATCAACATCCGCGTTGGCTCTTATTCGCGAATTTCCTAGTTGTTTATTTAAAAAAAATCCCTTTGTACACACACACACACACACACACACACACACACACACACACACACACACACACACACACACACACACACATATATATATATGTGCATATATATATATATATATATAAGTATAAAGAAAAATTTTTAATATTATGGTAATTTATTAAAAATGTCGGGAAAATAAATTTATAGGTACACAACGGATATAATTATGTCGATAGCTTTTGGAATCAAATCCAAATGCATAGAAGAAGGCGATAATGAGATTCGATATTGGGGAAAAAAGATATTTGAAGTGCACCCCTTGTGGACCGCCTTATCTGCGTTCACGCCCCAAATAATGAAGTTTTTTTCTATCCCTGCAACTTCCCGAGGCGTCACCAAATTTGTTATAAAAACATTTCGGGAAAATATGGAATACAGACAAACGCATAAGATCGTCAAGCATGATTTTATGAATCTGCTCATACAACTTATGGAAAAGGGCTATGTTGAATCCGATGATAAAGATATCGACAAATCTTGTAAATATATAACTATAGATCTGTTTTAATTTGATAATTCTTATTTTCCCAACGCGCTCATCTTATTCGTTAAAATAAATTTTATTTTTGAAAATAATACGTATTTCTACATATATTTATACGCATTACTTATTTTAATTAAATATAAGCAATGATACACATATGTATATTGAATATTTTTAAAAGAATTGAGATTATAATGTAAAATAATTTATTCGTACATAGCAACCACAAACGTGAACAAGCTCACTTTATTACAAGCGATTGCGCAAGCTTATTCCTTTTTTGCCGCTGGCTTCGAAACTTCTTCGACCACAGCAACGTTTTGTTTATACGAATTAGCTCAACAACAGGACTTGCAAGACAAACTTTGCAAGGAAATTGACGAAACATTAAAAAAGCATGGTGAACTGACGTACAATGCTTTAAACGAAATGACATATCTTCACAAAGTAATAAATGGCAAGTTGATTTTCTCTGTAATAAAATCGGGATCAATTACATGTTTATTAATTTCTCTTACAAACGAATTATTAACAAATCTGCTTATAACCAGGAATTTATACACATTGATATTTCATGAATTGTATATTATATTTAAATATACATGTATTACACACAGTAGTATCCGATTATATATTTCAGAGTATTATTTTTACACTTTTTTTTTATATATTGCAGAGACATTGAGGAAATATCCGCCTTTACCTATTTTAAATCGCATCTGTACCGAGGAAATAAATCTCCCAACAACAAATATCCACGTGCCAAAAGGGATGACAATCAGTATACCGTTACTGGGATTACATCGAGATCCCTCGATATATCCAGAACCCGATAAATTTGATCCTGAACGATTTAACAGAGATAAGATAGCAGCCAGACATCCTTATGCTTATTTGCCATTTGGAGAAGGACCACGAATTTGTATCGGTGAGAATAAGTAAACCTTTCTATCTAGTTTGTAAAATCTTATTTTTTGTTATTTTTCGTCTTTTAATTTTTGTATATATTGTTCACAGTAATTTTTTATTAAATTATCAGTAAGAGAAACATTAATTAATATCTATATTTTAAAACGCGTAGCATAAAAAATATTAAATATTGTACATTTATTTATTGTAATGTAAATATATATATATATATACTATGGTTAAAATAATATCGTCAACCTAATATTAAGCATAGACTTTTAAATATAAAAAAAAAATATATATATATATCTTTTTTTTTAATACTTAAAAGTCTACTCTTAATATTAGGTTGACGATATTATTTTAACCATAATTATTGAAGAATATTTAATAAATAAGTATGATTTAATTTAAGAAGAATTATACATATGATTTCTTGGTAAATGTCTATAATTGCTACTGCAGCGAAAAATCAATTTTTTCAATACTAATCAACAAAACTACCATAGAAATGAAATGTAGAAGCTGAAGAAATAAAGATATTATTTAACAATTAGGTATATATAACATTGTTTCAACGTCTATTATACGTGTATTAAATGATATATATACGTAAATAAATTTATTTATGTAATTTTGTTATTTACAACTTCTTAAAAAAGACTTGCCCTCCTTAAAAGCATTTATACATTTCATTTCTATAGTAGTTTTGTTGATTGGTATTAAAAACAAAAATTGATTTTTCGCTGCTTGAATTGATCTTATCTGATTTTAGTTACTGAATATTGAAATATATAGAGCTTTATTAATTTTTAATAGTTATTGGATTAATTATGCATAATTATATTATTAAGATATTATAAATATATTTTAATTGTATTTTACGTAGAAATCTTATCAACCTTATACATTTTTTAAAAAATTCTAAAAAAGAAATTTTATATTTAATTAATAAATTATCAATTATGTACTATAGATGCAGCAGTAAATATTATCTTTAAACTATAATATATTATTATATGTATATGTTTTTGATAATTATAGATTCTTTATAAATTCTATAGCAAGTAAATTATTTACTATTAATTATCTTATTAATAACAAAAATAAATTCGTATAATTGTCATAAAGTCTTATTGTTTTTATTACTTATTAATATTAATTTTCAGGTTCGAAATTTGGTTACATACAAACTAAGGTTGGAATCGTGAGTCTTCTATCGAGATTCAAATTCAAACTTGATCCTCGAACTACGGTTCCGGTAAATTTCGTTGAAAACCACGCTTCGCTTACAGCCAAGGATAGTATATATCTTACTATCGAGCCGCGATAAAAATTAACAAGTACTTTTAAATATTTCAGTTTATTTAAAAAATATCATATATTACAATTATAATTTGTCGTTTACTATTATATATTTTGTGCTTTTTTATTGTATTTTGTTATTTGTAATATCAAATGAAAATGTTGAGCAACTTTTATGAGTAATTCTTATTGTTAGTTTTATAGACATGTAATTATATTTAATTATAAATCTAAATATTTATGTATTTAAATAAATGTAAATCTTTTCCTACTTCTCAACTTTGAATTATTCATGTATAATTTTAATACACATGTTTATGTTAAAGTCAAAATTGAATTTTGTCAAAACCTCTATAAGTCGAATATTTTTCGTACTACTCTATAACTCGAAGACTTTGTAACTCAAAATATTCGCTAACTCGAATTATTTTCTATTCTTTTAAGATTCAAGTAAGTTAGCGAGATTCGACTGTATTGACATAAAATTATTAAAATATAAAATAAATTAATTAATTAAAATATACAAAGAGAGTGTATATGAAATTTATTTACATCTTATATTCTAACATTTCTAATAACAGCATGTATGTATTATTAAAAATTGATCAATCATGCTCGCGAAAAGTCAAACGTATATCTAGTGAAAAAGAATGTAAACATATATGAATTTGACATTACTATAGACACGTGATGGTTCAATTTCTCAGTGACTTCTTATCGCATGAAATTAAATGCATTCGGAATATAATTGAGATATGCATTAACAGCATCGACAGAAGTAATTGACAAGAAAAATTCCAGCATCATAGTTCTCAACATTAATGAACTCTCATTCGTTGATTGATATGTCCGTATACGCACAAACACAATTACATTTCAAGAGAGACAAAGACAGCGTTATTGCGTTCGAAAATTCCCAGTTTGCTCCAGCTGGAATTTGAAATCTATAATTCACATTACGTACATTATATATTTTATATATATATATATATATATATATATTATATATTTATGTGTTTTGTACTAGAATAAATGTATTTACATATATTTTTTATGTCTTTTACTTAATGCTTGGCTCTTACGCGGTTTAGCAGTCACTGAATATTGAAACCTATAGAGCTTTATTAATTAATTATTATTGAATTAATTAGGAATAATTATAGTTTATTAAAATATTATAATTATATTTTAGTTAATTATATTTAAAAATTTAATCTTAAATATCAACTTTAAATATTTTTTGAAAAATTCTAAAAAGGAAATATTTAATTAACAAATTATTATTTGTATATATATAATAAAACTTCTCTCTGTATATACACATATTTCAGAGAGAAACCTGAGAGGCATCATGTCCCACATTGTTCTTGAGATGCTTTTTCTCTGCAGTACAGTGGTGCTAACTGACATGTCAGTTTTATAGCCGAAACTACGTAGCTGGATCTACTTTTCGGTGCCATAGTAAAACGACCGATTGGTTTGTGTCTGTGCTAGACACAATTGTGGATCTCAAAAGTATGAAACATATACATATACATATATATATATATATATATATATATATAACACATATATATCATGACGTTACCATCTCGCGCGTCCACCGAACCTCTCCGATCGTGAGTTGGAGATGAAATCGGGGTGAACTCGGCGTGAACGATTATGCCAAGTCTGCTAATTGCGAAAATCTCCAGAAAGACGTTTTTCGGAAGTAATACGTTTTTATGTTATTAATACTTTTTTTCTGCAATTTTATTTTCAACACGCGTTTATTGCTCGGCAGCTTTATCGAAGAAAATAAACATTAACGGAAAAGGAAAACATTCTGAACATCCATTCTTAGGATATAAGACGACCTTGAGGGATAAAAAAGCGATTTAACTGGCGAGAATCAGCCCGACACAGCGTGATCGGAAAGAATCGGAATGCGCAAAATCCACAGAACGATCCTCGCGCAAGGAACCAGGGCTATATGGATTTGCACCCCCAAGAGGCGTCCCGCGGACTTTTTTTGGCGAAGAAGTTGGCGTGTCACGACTGGCTATTATCATCGACGATGGATCCTAATAATATTTCCGATCGAGATAAAAGATTCCGACCTTAGCAAAAAGCTCCTCGAAGGAATTTCGACAGATTTGGCGTGTCGTAATCGGGGGTGCGTATACTGTCGATACTTTCTTGAGGGCGCGACTCGCCAGCGAGACGGCGTGTCGCTACGTAATTGGCCATAATTACGCACCCCGTGTGCGCAGGATTAATCGGGCTATCGATCCGGGATAGAAGGATCCGCGATCAGTCTGGTCCGAGCACTTGATTGAGGCGAATCCTGGAAACCCCATCGAGCAGAGAGAGCCAAGGAACTCAGGCAAAGGACTGCAGGACTCTCGTGAACATGTATTGTGCCGGTGAGTTATCTGCACAGATTTCTATATATTACTAAGTGCATTTAATAATTAATATAATTAGATAATTTTAGAAATTTAGAAATTTTTATTTGCGGCAGAAAAAACACTTTTAAGGGGTGAAATTACTACCGATATATAAAGCGGTTTTTACGAAAAAAAAGCTTTGTATAAAACATTTTTTGATATCTCTTATAATTTTCGAGATATAGCGAGAAAAGGAAAAAGCCGTTTTATATGTATATAAGGGATGATGTCATCTCTTAAAAATGTTTCTCCGCCGCAACTGAAAATTTGTAAATCCATTTATTTGTTCATTTTCTAAACGTTTTAAAAAAATTTCAATAGGTTTTTATATACCTTTCTTCATGTTTCAATATTGTTTTAGAATGTCTTAGTAAAATATCTTTTCTCGAAAAATAAATGTTGCAAACATTTTAAAGGAGATCGTTTCTTTGTTGGATGTTTGGTTGAAATGACCTTTCTTTTTTTTCAATTGGCTTTGTCCTCAGTTTCTTTCTTTTCTTGCACTCCTTTACGAGATTTCTATAACTAAATTGTTATATTAAATGTATATTATTATAGACTGTTATAATATATATATTATTTATTTATTATTTCAAAAGGAGAAAATTAAAAATTGAAGGAATAACACGCTATACAAAGTAACGTATTTAATATGTTTCAATAATGTTTCTTTGTAACGTGAATTGTTTTAGAGATGTATACAGAAACATTTTAGAGAGGTAACATAAACGGTTAATGTCCGCATTAGATACTTACATATAAAACGTTATAGAAACATTTCGTAATAATAACACTTCATGAAATAATACATGGATTAATACATTTATTTATTTAATTGTATAAGTATAACTCGCAATTTATTAAAATAATTATTATTTTAATTTAACATTTATATAAAACATAAAGTAATAGAAATTGAAGATTACAAACTCTCTATGAAAAATATTTTATTTGAAACGAAACATAGATGAAGCAAAAAAAACATCTTTCTTATTATCATAGAATAATATTAAAGTATTACGTAATATATAAATATTTATATCGATAATATTAAAATAGTATTTAAAATAATATAAATATTATATAAAATAATTATTGCCATTATATAAATATACTATTTTAATTTGAATTAATTATCTAATTATTAATTTCATGTATTAAATGCTATAGAAAATAAACTTGTGGAATAAAAAGTCAAATTTTTTTGTTTAAAAATAAAAATGAAAACATTATATGTTATACGTCTTTTCTTGCATTTTCATTCCTTGTATTATCACGATTTAATCGCAGGATTGATTGTCTGAACTATACTTTCAAAATCTCTTCAAATTATGCTTCTGTTATAGTAGAACAAATATTTTTTATGGCATCTGAAGAAATGAATATTTATAAGATAAAAAAATCAAATAAATAAAAAATAGAATATATGTAATATATGGGGAAACAATATTTTGTATGCAACTTACTCTTCATGCACATAATTAATTTCAAATGTTTTAATTTAAAATTATTTTTGCTGCAGTCTAAGAGCACTTTGAAGCTAGATTATTTGTGAATAATTTTTGCAATATTCTTTTTATTGCATCTTTCTCAATTGTTCCACCAATCATATAGTTAACATATTAATCTAAATTATTATTTTTTATTCATGATATTCCTAACGCATTAAATATTTAAAAACAGAGATAAAATTGTACATACCGGCTGTGACTGTGTGTTATCTGAAAAATATTATTTATGTTTTATATTGCTTATTAATATTATCTAAAAAAGAATTATCTTATATGAAAATAAAATAACACTCAAGAGAATAATTATATTCATTTATCAAGCACAAAAAATAATTTCCATAATTTCCAAGAAAATATTTTATACCATTTTCATTTTTTTTCTAAAATGCGAAATGAAACTTTTTTATTTCTTAATCCACGGCCTAATTGAGATTCCGATTCGATATTGCTTTTGTCTTCCATTAACCTTCTCTCCTTTTGGAGAGCACGTTCATATGAATCTATAAAAATTAATTTTTTTCAAGATGTCATTAATATTTTGCACACACACAAAATAAAAATTTATGTACATACGAGGTGTCAAAAGTTCCAAGCAAACTTTGTGATTTGATAAAAAATCTGAATAGAAAGTTTCCTTTAAAACATATGTAAAAATTCCTTGAAAAATTCTTACAGCGATATGTAAGCATAAAAAATGTTTATATTAGGCAATTTTCCTTGCAATGCAACGGGACCTGTATATAAAAGAAATTGTCTAAATTCTGTTGCTTTCCAATGTTCTGCATCTTCTATAGCTCTTGGTAGACGACAAAACTTCTCAGAGATATATTTTCGGAAAATTTTCATAGTTTTTGATATTGAATTTATATCATGATCATTTAATTTTAATTGACTTATTCCCTTTTTTCCAGACCAAAATAATATAAGTGTTTTCATAATACCAAGGCATACTAAATGCATATAATCGAGCGGCACATTACTAACTAAACCAATTCCTATCTTTTCTAAAGGAGTAGAACCTTTATGATGTTCTTGTTGTGAATGTAAAACAAAATTTTCATTAGTTCTTAATGTGACATCAAGTTCTGGAAATGTCATTTTGCCTCTAAGATATTTACTCTTTTGCGTACATTTATTGCAACAAAAATACCGTCTATGAGATTTTATTGATAGAACAAATGCTGTAGCAGGTACATCACAAATAATTTTTGTTAATATTGACCTAACAACTTTATTCTTTATAGTAATACCATTTTCTCTTAAAAACAAATATTCTTCCACAAATAAATTTAAAAAATCCATTACCGATTCTGGTTTTTTTAATCCATGATAAATACCTACAATTAAAGGTTCTGAAATTTCTAATAAATCAATTGACATTAAAATAGGCCGAAATTGACTCTTTGATGATTTGCTCAATAGTAAGCCATCAATATTAATTGTTAACAGAAAAATTATTAAATTCTTTGTTAATGTATTTTATATATATATATATATATATATATATATATTTAGATAAAGAATTTTTGAAAGCATTAAGTGTGCACTAATAAAGATAACACAATTAAGTATTAAAGATTGAAAAAACTTGCTGTCATTAATAATTTTATACCAATTTTATTCTATTTTAATTATTTAATACAATGTTTGGATACTAATAATAATTTTTCTTTATTACAGTATTCGAACGTTAATTTTAATTGTTATAACAATATAACAATCTTTTGAATCAATTCAGGAGATACTTATTAAAATATACGTATGTATACCTATTTATTGGATTATCATATTTGTATCGCAATGTTCTAATTTCTCGACAATTCAAATGTATTAAGCAATTAAAATAAACTAAAATTTGTAAAAATTATTATAACAGCAAGCTTTTTGCATTAAGTTTTTTTATTCTTTAATATTTTAATTGTATTAATTGTGTTTAATTATGTATACATATATATATATATATATATATATTAATACATAAAATGCTTTCAAAAATTCTTTATATAAAAACATATTTTGTGGGTACACGGAGAAAATTTTATATTAGTTTATAATACATTTTTATATCATATTTTACTATTTTTTTATTATCGGTGGGCCATCATGACTTTATAGAATAAATTATAAATCACATAGTAAAATTTAAAACTAAGGCACTTATTTAACATATTTTACTATTTTACCACAGTAAAAATTTGCAACTGTAAAGTAGCGTTTAGCATCAGGAGTAAGATTTAAAAAAATAGGTTGCTAACTTTACACTTGATGTCAAGATTCTGAACAGCTCATTTGCTTTGTTTTTAATGAAGAACAACATTTTGAAATCTGAAAAATGAATGTTTTTTTTATGAGTTATTTTTGAGACTCATTTATTTAAATATTATTAATTGCATTAAATAATATTAATATTATTATAAAATATAAATGAGGGTTTAAGTGTGCATATATATTTTTGGATAACACTTGAATTTTTTTTTATTACTAAATATACATATTTCATCCCATTATAGTAGCCTGTAGAATAAATAGTTTTTATAATTCATATCGTGTAGTTTTACTTAAATGTATGGAAATTTAAAAAGAATAATATTTATTCTTTTTTAAATTATACTCATTTTTGTAATATAAATTTTAAAACTTTTTGTTTCAAAGTGTGCCATTTTTACAAAAATTATTATAATTTAATTTGCTGATGTTTAACGATTAACAATGCGTTTCATACATGTTGAAAATCCGTATTACTCTATTCGTTGCAAATTAATTACTATAATAATTGATTATGATTCTTACGCCAAACACATGTAAATCTGGCGAGTTTTACAATTGCAAGAAGGACTATAGGACTACATATTAAAATATTTGAGGCCGATTCATGTCTAATGGACAAACTTTCTGTGAGTCGCCCAGAAAATACATAACACGCCAATCAAGCTGGTGGAAAACAAAATGGAGATACTACCCACGCACGATCCGAAGACTGTATAATTGTCATCGAATTTGATACAAGGAACAATTGCTTGTATCATTAACGACAGCTCTCCTCTTCCTGTTCTGATCGTCCTGTTCTCTCAAAGTTCCGACCAAATACTTGGAAGTGTGTGAATTCATCAGCCTCCTTTGCCGTCGACATTAGCGGCAATCACGAGACTTTTATATCAACCAATCACGGTTGTAACGTATTTTAACAAACGCACACCATTGAAGAAGCTGGGAGCAACCTCATCGCCAGATAAAAATCACAATTTCTATTACAGAAACAATCTTCAACAATCAAATGATTGCGGCATTGTCGCCAACCAACAAATCTATTATGAAACATACTTTCCATTCAAAATCAAATACGGCGGAAAGTATGATATTACGGTAGCGCATGATGTCGAAAGTGCCATACTCGCCTAACTGTTGATTTATGTGGCTCAAGTCAAGTTATCACCTTGCACGACAATAAAGACTACCTAATATTGGTTAATAATATTAATTAATAAATATTGGTGATCGTAGCACAGTGTCTTGTGTATCTTCTGGGTCGAAGAACCTAGATTCAAATCTGATAAAAAACTTTGGACTCATTTGATTGTCACCTCTAGAGACGAGATAGTAAACTGCGGACCGCAGATGTAATATATATGGACAGGTCACCAGCTTCGGAAAAGCAAGGAAGAATATAGTGGCAAATCGAAATTTTTATCGCTGACGGATCGACGAAGATAAATCAGTGGACATCCGTCTTCTTGACGAAGGGTCCATCGCCTTATCATTACAAGGAACCGGTTACGATGTACATCACGTTTGGTCATGGAAAACGGATACCAAAGTCCATTGAGTGAAACTTGGAGCACGCAATGATAATGAATACAACGAACATATTATCTCTCATCATATCGACCTGTTCGATCGTCTTTGCTCTGGGTGTAGCGTATTTTATCGATCAATATAGAAGATTATCCAACAGTTTTCTGCAGTTCGCCAATAGTCATTACAACACGAGGCGGGATCAAGCTATCTTCGCAAGGCACAATAAATGATTTAGAAGAAAATTTAGGAATTATTTTAAAAAGAATATTTACATGTTAATAATTAAAGTTGTGCTAAGACACTATTAATATAATCATTTTGAATATGTACATAGTTACATAAGCTGCGCTTAGGATAGTTGCATAAACACTTTTCACATCCTTTATATACGTTGTGGAAATACATGTATATATTACAAACAATCAAGATGATTATCTGGCGTGTAGAGAGGCCATTGCATAAATTGCTTTCTTAATATAAAGAAACCAAGACAGCTACAGTTAAATAAAGTTTCATCTAACAATAAGAACGAAAAAAGATACCAGCAATTATATAGTAAATATTTTTTATGATTCGCGAGATTGTGAGATATTCGAGATATTTAGAGATTTACACATTTGACGAGATGCATTTTTAATATTGTATTTATACGACTTGTATATATAAAGGAACTTTTTTTTAAATCTGATTCGTTGATGTGAAAATGAGTTCTTAGTATTATTGTATGAAAACTTTTCTTATTGAAAATTATATAAATATTTTAATAAATAAGTCTACAGACAGATATAAGTTTATATTTTGTGCGAAGAATAAAATAGATTACATTTTTTTCTATTTATGGCTCTAGGTATTTTGTAATTTCCGATATATCAAATATCTAAAATTAGTATATTTTTGCGAAGTATTTTAAAAATTACAAGTTCTAATCGCAAATGTTCTAGTTCTGAATTTTACTCGATAGTCGCGAACATCGCATGGCTTTAATTTGTGCATACGTATACGTATATATTTATATATTTAGTAAAAGTATATTAATTTAACAAATTTGATGTTTCAGAAGTTAGCTAAGGTCATACAGTTCTCACGACTCTATACTTGTCTTATCAAATGTAATTCAGAACTTCAACATTAATTGATTAGGACTTGATTACTTTCAGAACAAATTAAGAAAGGAAAGGGTGAAGAGAAATTTTTCAAGAAAAATCTCGAATTAAAATTTATTTAATGTTGATATAAAATTGCGAAAATTAGAATTAGTATTAGTTTTTTAAATCTTATAATATATAATTATTTTGTAAAAGTATATTAACCCTTACTTCATACTGATGGGTCATTTTTGTCTGTGATTTTTCTAACAACGTCAATTTCTCGAAAAAAAAATTATAAAATAATATATTTAAGTAAATTATTTTTCAAATTTATTACTTTAGTCTTTATATAAAATGTTCAAAGAAGGTATACACACACACATTTACATATAAATAAACTTATCAAAAATACGCCGACCCACCTGTACAGTTAAAAGGCGCCATAAATAACAATACAAAGTAAGAGTTAATTTAAAAAAAATTTATATCTCGGTAATTCTAATAATTAGGGTTATCATAAATTTTTAGGATTATCTTCGTAACTCTTAAAATACTAACTAAATTTTGCGCGGAAACTATTGAAATTCCTCAAAATAATTTCCGCAGCGAGGTTTAAAGTCGAATAACTTTAATTATTATTTGAATTGCGTTGAGTATTGAATAATAATTTAATTATCTTGTAAATTTTTTAATAAAAATATTAACCACATATTCTGAAATTGTGACAATAGGCAAAATCTAAACATCATACGAAACGGCAGAAAGATTGTAATTAGTTATCAGAATGAATTTATATAATTTTTTTACGTAATATCCAACAATATTTTTTATCAAGAACTCTAGTACACTTAAATACCAAGAAAATGAGCTCAGAACTATTTGATCTTAAAATCGAATGTAAAGTTAGCATTCTATTTTTTAAATGCTAATTATAAAGATGTTAATCGCCGAAACTTTTTTGATTCTCTAAAAACGGGACACACGATATTTGTATTTTTACATTCTATTCAGTTTATGGATTACTGAAAATGAATCAAACATGGCATAGAAATGTTCAATATAATAAAATAGAGTTAAAATACATATTTTAATAAGTTTAGATTGTTTCAATTTAAAATAAAAAAGGATTTTTTAATAAAAAAGGATTATAGTATTTTTTTAAATTTACATAATAATTTTACATAATTTTCTTTAATAAGTTTGTTTACAAATATAATTTTCAATTCTTATAATTAGAAACATATACTTAATATCTCCTAGTTTGATTAATTTATATCTATTATCTTCGATTATAGGAATTACATGTATGTGTTTTACTTGCGATTTCGATTCTCGTTGAAAAAATATTTTTGTATGGTCAACTCTAAAGCACTGTAATACAAAATACAAGGTGTCTTGTCTTTCAAAACAGAATTGGATTGATCCATAAACAGTCGATTGAGAGTTTATATTTATCTGCACTGTATAATTATTTGTTTTTGTAATTTTATATGCTTTTGATGTATAAATTTCATTATTAATTTTTGCTCGAGCATAAAAACACACATCTTTTTATTTATGTTTGGAAAGTCCTTCTCAAGAGCAACCACATTTAGTTGCTAGTATAATTTTATCGATGCAATTAAAACTGCTGCTAAATATGAAATTCATGAAGATTCAGTTTGAAAAATAAAGCGTAATAAAAAATTTGAATCGATAAAGCAAGAACTAAACCTACAAAGAAAATCATCGTATCCTATTTATATGGTAAGTATAAAGATTTGGACGATCAATTGATAAAATGGTATGTAGAGCAGAAAGAATCGGGAAATAAAATTACCCACGAGTTACTGCGTGAGAAAGCAAAAGAAATACAAAATAATATTGGGGCACCATCACCAACAAACCTTACGGTATGGCTGCAGTGTTTTAAAAAACGTTACAATATTCAATTACACATTTTATCTTTTTTTATTATCTGCTCTAGTAACAATTGCTTAATTGGTTACTCGAGCAGATAATAAAAAAAGATAAAATTTTATCAGGGATGGTTAGAGATAAAACCAACGAACTTATGGATAAGTTTGGTGAATCATCAACAAATGCTGCAAAAAGAAAGTGGCTACGTAGATTTCAAAATTGTCATGAGATTCTAACAAAACCTGATATTTTGCAAAATTTCGATAAAAAAAATGATGCGACCAATCTACCTGATTTGGATGAACAACTACTTACTTGGTTAATAGAACGGAAAAATTCAGAAGATATAATTTCACACAAAATGCTTATACGTTATAATAATCGAAGGTTTCGAAATAGGAATGAGATTTTGCAAAGGGATGATGATACCGATCAATCTGATGCTAAAACGTTTATTCAAGAATTCAGTCAGCGATTAGAGAAGGAAAATATTAGTAGGGGTAAAGGTCGATTTTTCTAATTAAACTACAAACAATAAATTTAGAAAGTATTTAATGCAGGAAATAATTTTATAACGAATTGATATCGTTAGGTACTTATTTTTGATGATTTTACTTATATATATTTATATTATGTCATCTGGGTACATCTTTAAAAATTTAATATTTTCTAAATCTATTTGCAGTATCTTCGAGCACATAATTAGCACATAATTCTAGTGTATTCGTTTTTTTATTTGCGATTCGTTAGAACTGTTTTCCAGAAGTGGGGGTGCTGGTTTAACGGCAAGTCAGCACCCCCATCTTTAATGTTATTTTCCTATTGAAGTGTAGAAGCACAAAATTTGCGCTTAGGGCAACTAATTAGCACTTAATTTTGCATTATATCCGAATCCGATTTTTCATGGTGGGAGTGCCAGGTTAATGAAGGTGTCAAACCAGACCTTATATGGAAAACTCTTCTTCATCTCTTGCTAGAACATGCAGATTTGTTTACTTGATGTCGGTATTTTTAATTAATAAAAGTTTCTTAAGCTCTACGTTTAAAATATTCATATTTTATTTTACGCGTGTGAAATTAATAATATAATAAAAACTTAAATGTTATTAACAAAAAAAAATTTGTAAAATAACAAATTTATTTTGAGTCTCATCCGCATAAATATAATTTTTAAATGTTTTCAATTTCTAATTTAATATCTTAAACTCATTTTTTCGCTTATGTTTAAAAAAATAAATATATTTTAATCGACAGAATTAGAATTTTAATGTCTTTTTAATATTAACATTTAGCCTACCGTCTGAAATGAGAATATGCAGAAAAGATTACATACTAGCCAAATGATGACACTTTATGGAACACTAATCATTTTTTATGTAGCTGTTATAATCAAAATTTCTACAAGCAATGAAGTCAAAATGTTACAACTGTACTCAGTCTATCCTACTAAATTCGTCAAATTGAGAAACTCATTATAAACTTCAAATATATATGTGAAAAAGTTTTATTGAATATTTTTGTGGCACAAATTATATTACAATACAAGTGTTTTCTTTGCATGATAAATAACAAATATGTTTTCAAGTTTAAATATACATGGAACATATAATTTAGAGCTTTAGAAAATTTAATTTTATAAAGGCTGCCAGATCTATACAGAATAGGACTTTAAGTCAATAAAGACCAATAAAGGTACAAATAATGGCACCATCTTATGTCCCCCTAGAAACCATACAACTTTTGTCTGAAACATTTTTTCAAATTTTCCATATTTTTCGAGATATTTCACTGGAGGAATTAAAATGGGACACCCTGTATGTATCACACTTACAATTTTGCTTTTCGTGTTACATTTTACTGTTTTGTATTATATTTTACTTTTATTGTTTGTATTATCGTTGGAAAATGTTATGAGTAATTTTTATAAGTAACTTTTACAATTAGTTTTAGAAAGATATTTATAATATAAAATTATATATAATTATTATTATATCTAAATATTTACATATTTAAATAAGTGTAAATCTTTCTCTACTTTTTAATTTTGAGTTATCCATGTATAATTTTGATGTACACTTTTATATATCAGTGTGAAAATTAAATTCCATCAAAATCTCTATAAATCGAATTTTTTCGCGTATATCGTCCAACGTCTTCTGTCTATCCGACCGATATTTTTTTGTCTCGCGATTAATACACGAAGAAAAGAAGGGAAATAAAATAACAACACGCAAATTCGAAATATAACCGAAGCTAACATAACGCGGATTATTACAAAATTATTATTATTAGAGCCCCACATTAATTAAATAAATTATTAAATTAAACATTAAGAAAAGATGAATCGTGAAATCTACCAGACGTAACAAAATCTGTATGTATTAGTTGAATGAGAAAAGTATCTTTTTTGTTTCTTATTTGCATCTGCACAATCATGCTCGCGAGAAATCGAACAATTACGTATATCTAGTATAAGAAGAATATAAACATATAGCATCATTTAGTAGACACGATTGATCAATTTCTCCGATTTATTATCGTATAAAATTAAATGCATTGGGAACATAATTGAGATATGCATTAAGGGTCGAAAGGAGTAACGGAGAAATTCCAACGTCATAATTCTCAATTTTGAGAAATGAACTCTTATTCGATGCATTGATATACCAGTGTACGCACAAACACCATTACATTGCAAAAAAGATAAAAATCCCCAAAAAAATGTTACACGTGTAAGTAACACTTAACATTTTATAAGTAACTTTTATAAATTAGTTTTAGAAAGGTAATTATGTACGTATAATTATACATTATTATATATCTAAATATTTACGTATTTAGATATATATACTTTCTAAATCTTTCTAAAATAATTCATAAAAGTTACTTATTAAATGTTAACTGTTACTTACACGTGTAACATTTTCTCTTTTGATTTTTGATGATATAAATAATGAAAGTAAAATGTAATAGAAAAGAGTAAAATATAATTAAATACAAATCTTTCTGTATTTTTTAATTTTGAGTTATTTATGTATAATTTTAATGTACATTTTATATTATTGTCAAAATCAGTTTCTGTCAAAACCTCTATAAATGGTATTTTTTTTCGCTCTCGAAAACTTGTCAACTTGGTAAATTGAATTAATTTCTATTTCCTTAAGATTCGAATTAGCAAGGTTCGACTGTATTAAAAATAAATAATTGAAAAAAATAAGTTAATTAAAAATATTCAAAAAGAGTGTATATAAAATTTATTTACATTTTATATTTTTATATTTGTAACAATAGCATATATGTATTATTAAAAATTGAATATAGAGAATGATGTCTTTCTTTTTCATTTGCATCTACGCAATCATGCTCACGAAAAATCAAACAATCACGTATACATAGTATAAAAAAACATAAACATTTGACATCATACTACATCATTTACTAGACACATGATTGATCAATTTCTCCGATTCCTTATCGTATGAAATTAAATGCATTCGGAACATAATTGAGATATGGATTAATGGTCGGATTAGTGGACAAGAATAACGGAGAAATTCCAGCGTCGTAGTTCTCATATTAAAAAATAAACTTTTATTTGATGTATTGACATGTCTGTATACGCACAAACACCATTTCATTGCAAGAAAGATAAGGATGACGTTATTGCCTGCATTGATTCTCAATTCGGACCAGCTGGGATTGAAAGTCTATAATTCATGTTAAGTACATTATAAATATTGTATATATATGGATTGAATGGAGATTGTGTATTTATATTGTATATTCATATATTTCTTTATTTATTTATGGTTCCGTGCATGTGAAGATTTCGGAGACATAACGTTAAATGCCAGGACTTTTATTTATCGGGCACGGTATCAATTTGTTTAAATATATATGTGACAAAAATCAAATTAACTTCTACACGTTGTATAACAGGACTGATATTCATGATGATACAAGCTGAAATGGCAATATACATTATTGCAGAAGAAAAAAATTAATAATACAGAAAATCAGTAAAAAAACGACGGCAGTAGGAGAAAATGTGATACAGAAGAGTAGACGAAAGGAAACAAACAACAAAAATAAATTAAGAAACAGGCATTTATATAAGTTCTTCCTTCTTCTAAATTTCATTTATGTTGATGTAAGTTTAACTTGAATGAAATATTTGACATGCAAACTTACTTTCTATAATTATTACATTAAATAAAAATTTATGTAAAATTTTCTGAATAATTTCTGATTTCAGTATTATGCATTTATATGAATTTTTGCATTTATACACTGATATTATGTTAAATCTAGGAAAAGACAACGATACTGTGGTGAATTATAATAATTATGTATTTGGTGAGATCGGATCCCACATTATTGAAGAAAGTGACACACTGTGTCGCTTCAATAACATTATGACGAAATTTTATTTTGAATATTTAAATGGACAATAATAAAAAACAGTTCTTATCAATCCTAGAGGGACTCAGTCACTATTAAAAAAGTTCTTTGTAATAAAATATATTTTTTAGCCTATTGATGCAACGAATTTATAACCATATATTCTTTCACATTAGAGTTTGTTGATGTACCTAAAACTTTTTTATAGTACCTAGATAGTACAAAATACTATTTACATAAATACTTTGTAAAAAGTACTGGTTTTTTCTGAACAAACAATTATATTGTAATTACAGCAGTTATCAAAATAATTAGCCAGATAATGGACAACAATTGAATAAGTGATATGATATTTTGCAATTTCGTTGAACATACTTAATTGATAACGAGAAAAAACCTTGAATTTCATTTATTTCTTGCTCATATCGCAAGAAAACTTTGTATACAATTTTCTTTTTGTCTAGAAAAATTTAAAATAAGAAGTTTATACATTTTATAGTATTATCTTAGATTTGTAACAGAAATAATAAAATATTAATTATATTGTAAATAATCAAGAATCAATTGATATCAAAGAAGTTGACAAGACAAAACAAAGTATGTAGTTGTTTATTGTAAAATCCTTCAAAGATGACATAAGGAAAAAGAATAAAGATTAGTCATTTCTCTTTAGCGTCATAATACTTTATTACTGTGTATAATATGACATTAGGCAAGAGATCTGAATAGTTCATTTGGTAAAAGGAGCTCCCGGAAAAGCAACAGATTTCTAATTTAATTTCCAAATCAGTCACTCTTGCATTACAATATTTTTCAAGTCCGAAAAAATATTGTTTACAAACAATCATTTTTTGTGTTGAAGGATGTTCTGAATGCCTTACACAGAGTATGACAGCTACTGCCACGGATGAATAATTGCTACAGCGTGTCTCAATCAGTATCATTTTCTCCTACATGCACTTTTGTTTTCATTACTTGGATTTTTTTAAAGATTACTTTGATCAAGAGTGTGCTCCTTTGTAAAAAAGGTATTGATATTTGCAATTGCATTAATTTTTTTATAAATTCAGGATTCTTTAAATAACTTTACACATTTTGATAATAATAGATTATTTATTAAGTGAGTTTTTAATAAATAATATAATGCAAAATTATCATTTTGCTTATTACTAAATTAGTAAAAAATTATTTAAAAAAATATATATAATGCATAAATATTATTTATTACAAGAGTTTTTAAGTCCTAATGTTTAAATACCTTAATCAAATAATGCTGTAAAATTAAAATTTTATTAAAGAAAATCGATTTTATACATAATTATTTTTATAATAGAATATTTTCTATATTTGACTAATAAAATAGTCTTTTTAATCAACGCAACGAGAAGAAAAAACTAATAAAATTCAGCAATAATTTCTCTAGTAAGTTCAATGTTTAATTAATTTCTATTTATTCGTTTAGCTCCTTTCTCATGTATTTTACAAGAAACTTATAATTTAAAATGACTACAATAAATAATTACAAAAATCGACGAATATCTTTGTAATATTTTGCATTTTCTATAATTGTAATCAAATGTTATCGAATTTTATAATTATAATGAAATGTAATAAAATACTTATTTCTATTTCCTTTAGACAGAAGTTATAATGGTACTCGCGGAAGTAATTGTTACTTTTATCGCTACTTTGATTATTATATATACTTATTATAAGTATGTGTTGCTCAGTTACTGGCGCAAAAAAGGTGTCTTTTATGTAGAGCCTGTTGTGCCAACTGGTAATATCGGATCCTTAATAACTAGCAAAGTATCATTTGGTGAGTATTCCTATAATATAATGAATTTATTTGCACGTGCAATCTTTTACTTTGTTCGCTCTCTTCTTTATCATATTTGAAACGAGAAATAGTAGAATTGAACAAAAGAATTTTTTAACAGACGAGTTTTTTTACGACCTCTACGTAAAATATAAAGATCATCGTGCTTTTGGAATATATATATTTTTCAAGCCAAGTCTCGTAATCACCGATCCTGATCTTATTCGGGTAGTGCTGACAAAGGAATTCAAAAATTTCCATAATCGCGGTATATTTTCCAACGAGAAGGTTGATCCATTGAGCGCTAATTTGTTTGCACTGTCTGGGAAGAAGTGGCGAAATTTGCGCGTCAAAATGACACCCACCTTCACTTCGGGAAAAATAAAACAGATGTTTGCGATTCTGAAGATATGTGGCAAAGAATTGGTGAACAGCCTTAACAGCGTGGCTCAAGCAGGAGATCGCATCGAGATAAAAGATTGGTTTGGAAGGTAAGATTAACAAAAATTCTTGTATACATATACATATACGCTACGCACAAAAATATTGGGAATACTTTTTATACGTCAAAAAATGGGTTATTTTTATACTGTTGCAACTCAGTGAAAAATCATCTGTAGAAAAATAAAAAAAAAAATATTTTGAAGTTTGAAGTTTTAACTTTAACGCGCTATCGATAGTTTAAAAAATTTTTGTATTTTCTTTATTTTATGAATTAAAAAAAAACACATTGCTTTGTCCCTTAAAGTTATGTATGTTTGAAACTCTACAGCTTGATGAGAAAAATTGTCTCGATGAATTTAAGTCAAATTTCATAAGGTACAGTGTTTTCCTACAAAATGCTTTTGTTAAAACTTTCCTACGACTTTTTTGACCGAATTATATAATTTAAAAACTAAACTTGTATTTTTCAATAATATTGTCAATACTCAGTGAAAAATCATTGTATGAAAATTGAAAAAAAAGCATTTTAAAGCTTAAAGTTTCAGTTTTAACTTGCTGTCGATAATTTTTTAAAATATTTTAATCTTCTTAGTCCTATTCTCTAAACAAGAAACACTGTTTTTTTCCTTAAAATTACATATTTTTGACATTCTGCAGTTTTTTAAAATAATTTTTTTCGAAAAATTTAAGTCAAATTTCATAAACTACAACATTTTTTCTACAAAATGGTTTTTTAAAATTCTCCTATGACTTTTTATTATTTTATAAGCTTCAAAATGCTTTTTTTTAACTTTTCTACAATGATTTTTCACCGAGTTGCAACAGTTTGAAAATAACCCATTTTTTGACGTATAAAAAGTGTTCTCTACATTTTTGTGCGTAGCAGATATATATAAATGTAAAGAAAAACTTTTTAATACTGTATTATGGTAATTTATTGAAAATTTGGGGAAAATAAATTTGTAGGTATGCCACGGATATAATTATGTCGACAGCTTTTGGAGTCCAATCTAATTGTATAAAAGAAGGCGATAATGAGTTTCGATATTGGGGAAAGAAAATCTTTGAATTGCATCCTTTTTGGCACGCCTTATCTGCGTTCATGCCTCAAGTATTGGTTTTTTTTTCCATCCCATTCTTTGACCGAGAAGTCACCAAATTTTTTACGCAAATATTTCAAAACAATGTAAAATATAGACAAACGCATAACATCGTCAGGCATGACTTTATGAATTTACTCATACAACTTATGGAAAAGGGCTATGTTGAACCCGAAGATATCAACGATATCGACAAATCTCGTAAATATATAACTATATATTTGTTTTTAATTAATAATTTTTATTTTTCTATCGCACTCGTCTTGTTCTTTAAAACATAATATATAGAATATGTAGCATTTTTTAAACTAATACGTATTCCTACGTATACATTTACGTGTATTTCTTTTTTTAATTAAATATAAGCCATATGTATATATTAAAAATTTACAAAAAATCGAGATTATAGTATAAAGTATTTTATTTGTACACAGCATCCACAAACATAAATAGGCTCACATTTTTACAAGCAGCTGCGCAAGCTTTTATCTTTTTCGCCGCTGGCTTCGAAACTTCTTCGACCACAGCAACGTTTTGTTTATACGAATTAGCTCAACAGCAGGACTTGCAAGACAAACTTCGCAAGGAAATTGACGAAATATTAAAAAAGCATGGCGAACTGACGTACAATGCTGTAAACGAAATGACATATCTTCACAAAGTTATAAACGGCAAGTTTATTGTCTGTATAATAATAAAATCGGGAGCAAATTATATTCTTATTAATCTTTCAGATTAAGTTTCCTTTACAACCAAATTAAAAATTTTACTTATAACCAAGAATTTATACACATCTTGATGTTTTATAATTTATATATTATATTTAAATATACATGTATTACACACAATAGTATCCGAATATATATTTCAGAGTATTATTTTTACACTTTTTTTATACATTGCAGAAACTATGAGGAAATATCCACCTCTACCTATTTTAAATCGCATCTGTACCGAGGAAATAAATCTCCCAACAACAAATATCCACGTGCCAAAAGGGATGACAATCAGTATACCGATACTTGGATTACATCGAGATCCATCGATATATCCAGATCCGGATAAATTTGATCCTGAACGATTTGACGAAGATAAGGTAGCAGCCAGACATCCTTATGCATATTTGCCATTTGGAGAAGGACCACGAATTTGTATCGGTGAGAATAAGTAAACCTTTTTGTATCTAATTTGTAAAAAATTCGTTATTTGTTTTTTACAAATTTCTTCTTTTAATTTTTTATATTGTATATTGTTCACAGTAATTTTTTATTAAATTAATAGTAAGAGAAACATTAATTAATATTTATATTTCGAAATTTGTAACGTAAAAAATTCAATATTTTATTTATTGTATTGTAAATATATATATATATAAATGCATTTTAGAAAAAAATTTTATAGAAATTTTTGGGGTTATTTTTATCTACTCTATGTACCCACGAGAGATTGCTCACCTTTTCCACGACGCTCTGTATACATATTGCTTTAAAAATATTTAAAAATCTATTTTTAATATATTTTCTTTATAATTAAAAATTTTTTGTAAAGTTGACAGCAAGTAAATTATCTACCATTATCTTATTAATAACAAAAGTAAAGTCTTATAATTATATTATAAAGTCTTACTGTCGTTATTACTTATTAGTATTAATTTTCAGGTGCGAGATTTGGCTACATACAAACTAAGGTTGGACTTGTAAATCTTCTATCGCGATTCAAGTTTAATCTTGACCCTCGAACTACAGTTCCGATAATTTTCGATCCAAAAAGCACTATACTTGCGGCCAAAGATGGTATATATCTTACTATCAAGATAAGAAATTAATAAGCACTTTTTAATATTTCAGTTTATTTATCTAAAAAATATCATATATGTATCACAATTACAATTTTGTTTTTGTGTTATATTATATTTTATACTTTTTTATTATATTTTACTTGTATTATTTATATTATCAAAAATCAAAAGAAAATGTTACACGGATAAATAACAGTTAACATAATACATAAAGTAACTTTTAAAAATTATTTTTAGAAAGATAATTATGTACGTATAATTATATATTATTATATATTATTATATATTATTATATATCTAAATTTACGTATTTAGATATATATACTTTGTAAAATAAATCTTTCTAAAATAATTCATAAAAGTTACTTATAAAATGTTAACTGTTACTTACACGTGTAACATTTTCTCTTTTGATTTTTGATGATATAAATAATGAAAGTAAAATATAATTAAATACAAATCTTTCTGTATTTTTTAATTTTATTCATGTATAATTTTAATGTACATTTTATATTATTGTCAAAATCAGTTTCTGTCAAAACCTCTATAAATGGTATTTTTTTTCGCTCTCGAAAACTTGTCAACTTGGTAAATTGAATTATTTTCTATTTCCTTAAGATTCGAATTAGCGAGGTTCGACTGTATTAAAAATAAATAATTAAAAAAAATAAGTTAATTAAAAATATTCAAAGAGAGTGTATATAAAATTTATTTACATTTTATATTTTTATATTTGTAACAATAGCATATATGTATTATTAAAAATTGAATATAGAGAATGATGTCTTTCTTTTTCATTTGCATCTACGCAATCATGCTCACGAAAAATCAAACAATCACGTATACATAGTATAAAAAAACATAAACATTTGACATCATACTACATCATTTACTAGACACATGATTGATCAATTTCTCCGATTCCTTATCGTATGAAATTAAATGCATTCGGAACATAATTGAGATATGGATTAATGGTCGGATTAGTGGACAAAAATAACGGAGAAATTCCAGCGTCGTAGTTCTCATATTAAAAAATAAACTTTTATTTGATGTATTGACATGTCTGTATACGCACAAACACCATTTCATTGCAAGAAAGATAAGGATAACGTTATTGCCTGCATTGATTCTCAATTCGGACCAGCTGGGATTGAAAGTCTATAATTCATGTTAAGTACATTATAAATATTGTATATATATGGATTGAATGGAGATGTGTATTTATATTGTATATTCATATATTTCTTTATTTATTTATGGTTCCGTGCATGTGAAGATTTCGGAGACATAACGTTAAATGTCAGGACTTTTATTTATCGGGCACGATATCAATTTGTTTAAATATATATGTGACATAAAAATCAAATTAACTTCTACACGTTGTATAACAGAACTGATATTCATAATATACATTACGTAGGTCGAAATCCTCCGATTTTTGATTAATTTTACTAGACTAAAGCCCGACTACACACAGACATTATTATAAATTAAGTGAGACGTAAATATGTATCCATTTATATTTTTTTTCTAAATAAATAAGGACAGACACATATCTAATTGTAAGATTTTTAAAATCAAAATAACGTTGGTGTAATCAGCCGTAAATTATATGATCTTCATCAACACTGATTTCTTCGTAACTCTAGAAAACTAATGTTATTTTGCGATTATACATATCGTGGAAATCGAACCTCACATTTCACGTCGCAGAAGCAAAGTTTGAATTTAGCTACATTAAAAAAAAATATGTGGTTCAAAAAATTGCAAATTAATTTTTTTTAACAAATATGTATTTTTTTACACCAATTGATGTGTCTCATTATTCTGTGCATAAAATATTAATATTATTGATTGTATGTATCTATTATTTTTATCATTTTATTATGTTAAATGATAAAAATAACAGATACATACAACCAATATACAGGATGTCCCATAATTCGCGCCCCACCCGTCAGGTACAGGTAGAGGGAGTCAAACTGAACATAAAAGTTCTCTACCATTTTGCGATTTTCGCAATAATTATTAAAATATTAATTAAAAACGCTTAGCATATGCTGAGTGCTTTATACGGCGTGCGCTCATATGCTAAGTGTTTTTAATTAATATTTCAATAATTATTGCGCAAATCGCAAAATAGTAGAGGACTTTTGTTCAGTTTGACCTGCTCTATCTACCCTAGGAGAGGTGGGGCGATTATTACCGGACATCTTGTAGATATGTATAATATTGTTTGCTAAGCGTTTTTAATTAATATTTTAATAATTATTGCAAAAATGGTATAAGATTTTTTTGTTCAGTTTACTGTGCCCTACCTGCTCACGAGCGTTGTTAAGGGTGTTCCGGGACACCCTGTATAGTATTATCTTTGATTCAGTTATACATAGCAGGTATATTAATTATATCTAAATAATTAAAGAATCAATTAATATAAAAAAACACAAAGTTATTTTTAAAACAAAGTATGTAGTAGTTTATTGCAAAGTTGTTTAAAGATTAAATAAGCAAAAAAAAAGATTAGTTATCGTAAGTTTATTTATAAATCTGTATCTAAAAGCGGATAACTCGATGTTTATTGCACACGTTTGTATTCTTTAAAAGTTTTGTTGGACCTTGACCTTTTAGAATTCAGCTATCATTTGGCAAATAAGTTAAAACGCAATATTCTGGAGTAATGCTGTAGTTATCTATATCTAGTATGGATTTCTATATCTTGATTTTCCTATATGATACTCAATCATTATAATAATAAGTCACTTTTATATATAGACGCACTCACAATTAGGATATCTCTTAGTATTTAAGAAACGTTTGAACAGTGCATGTGCAACCAAGACGTGTTCGTATATATATAGTAATCGTGACAAGAAGAAATAAATCTTGCAAACAATCGCTTTTGAAAAGAAAGATCACTTTGAACAATCGTTCATTTGTAAAAAGGTATTATTGACAATAATTGCATAAATTTTTTATAAATTCTGGTTTCTTCAAATAAATTTCTACATTTTTATAAAAATAGATTATTCGTTAGGTTAATTTTTAATCAAATAATAATGCCAAATTTTCATTTTATTTATTTATTATTAAAGATATTAAAAGATTATTTGTTAAATCATTTTATAATAAAAGTATATAGCATAAGTATTATTTATTACAAGAATTTTTAATGTTTAAACCCTCATCAAGTCAATGATATAATGCTGTGAAATTAAAATTTTATTTTAATAAAATCGATTTATAAATAATTATTTATAATAGAATATTTTATTTTTAAAGATCACATTGGCAGACTTTTGTCAAAATGTAATATTGACAATTGCGTAAATTATTTTTAAATTCAAAATTTTTCAATTAAACTTGCACATTTTCATAATAATACATAGATTATTTAATAAGTCAATTTTTAATAAAAGTATAATGCAAAATTATTATTTTATTCATTTGTTATTAAGAAATTATTTGTTAAGTCATTTTTTGATAGAAAGTATAATGCGTAAGTATTATTTATTACAAGAGTTATTAAGTTCTAATCTTCAAATACCTTTATCAAGTCAATCAAATATGATAATGTAAAATTAAAATTTATTAAAGAAAATCAATTTATAAAAAAAGTTATATGGAATATTTTCTATGCATGTACTAGTGAGGCACTTCTCTTAATCAGGGCAGAGAGAAAAAAACCTAATAAAACTCAACAGCCATGATTTCTCTAGCAAGTTCAATGTCCAATATATTAATTTTTTCCTATTCGATTAACTCTGTTCTCATAAATTTTGTAAAAAACTTATAATTTAAACAAAAATAAATATTTTTGGAATATTTTGCATTTTTTATGATTTTAATCAAATTTTATAATTGTAATGAACATAATAAAATGCTTATTTTTTATCCTGACAGAACTTACGATGATATTCGCAGAAATAATTGCTACAGTTCTCGTTGCTTCCATCATTATATATACTTATTATAAGTATGTGTTGTTCAATTACTGGCGCAAAAAAGGTGTTTTTTATGTAGAGCCTGTTGTGCCAACTGGTAATATCGGATCCTTAGTGACTAACAAAGTATCAGTAGGTGAGTATCTTTTCCCATACTATAATAAATTTATTTATAAGTGCAATCTTTTTACTCTCTTTGCCCTTTTCTTTATTTTATTAAGACGAGAAATAGTGGAATTGATTTAACAAATTTTCTTAACAGGCGAGTTTTTTTGCGACCTCTACATAAAATATAAAAATCATTGTGCCTTTGGAATATATACATTTTTCAAACCAAATCTGATAATCACCGATCCTGATCTTATTCGGATAGTGCTGACAAAGGAATTCAAAAATTTCCATGATCGCGGAGTATTCTGCAACGAGAAGATTGATCCATTGACCGGTCATTTGTTTGCACTGTCTGGGAGGAAGTGGCGGAATTTGCGTGTCAAAATGACACCCACCTTCACTTCGGGAAAACTAAAACATATGTTTGCGATCTTGAAAATGTGCGGCAAAGAATTGGTGAGCAACCTAGAAAGCGTGGCTCAAACAGAAGATTGCATCAAGATAAAAGATTGGTTTGGAAGGTAAGATTAAAAAAGAATCCTAGCATACATACATATATACAGGGTGTTTAATTTTAATATTCCCAGGCAAATATTTCGGAAAATAATGAAAATTCGAAAAAACGTTTCAGATAAAAGTTGTATGGTTTTGAGGGGGACATAAAATAGTGCCATTAGTTTGAAGAGTCACCTGAAAGTCACGTAAAAGTCATCTCCAATTTTTTAAATGGGACACCCTATATATTTTTGCATATTCTTGTAGCTTATCTCAAACTTTTCCAAAACACTATAATTAAATAATAATATTTGAAGGCTAGTTAGTGCCGAACTCTGTATAAAATTTCACATTAAGAATAACATGGGAATATCGAACGTTTCGTATACTATAATTAAACATTTTTTCATTAAGTACCCAAGTAGCACATATTTGTTTCAAAAACGTTTTACAAATGTCTCTGCGAAACGTTTTAGAACCGGCTTTTAAAAACGTTTCTGATTGGTTAAAATGTCCACTTAAAAAACGTTAAGGGAAACGTCATTTTCTAACAAAAAAAAACGTTTAAGAAACTGTCAAAATACGGTTCTTTTCCTTTATTTATGAAAAATTTGTTTATTCACAAATTCAATAAAATAATGCATATATCGATATAATCCATCTATTTTCATCATGTTCTGAATCTTTTGTCGAGATTACATCAGAAGTCCAACTGACAAAAAAGACATAATTTAAATTATACTTTTAGTACCTGTTCTTTTAGGCTTATATGCATGTTATGAAAACTTGAATACGAATTATAGTTAAGTCTGAACACGCCACGTAGCGACAAACAAAGAAACACGTATATTATAAAATAGATCTTTTTTGTCTTGTCGAAAAGATGATCAAAAAGACATCTTTTCGTCGACTAAAATTAATTATGACTTTTAGAAGACATCTTTTAAAAAAATGACTTTTTTGTAGGTAGAAAAATATTCTTTTAGACATCTTTTAGCCTTGTCAGAAAGATAACTTAAAAAAGACATCTTTTCGTCATCTTTTAATTTTCTGTGCTATCTGGGGATCGTCTTAATAAGTACAGTCTTAATAATGTGTATATATATATATATATATATATATATATATATATATATATATATATATAATTTTGAATTAAAAAATTAATTTTTGTTCTATTTATAGAAACGTAAAAAATACGTTTCTTAAACCATGATTTTAAAAATGTTTCTATTGAAACGTTTCTTATTGGTGCTTGACAGTTAAAAAATATTGGATACGTTTAGATAAGGAACACGTGTTACCTGGGTAGTTTTCGAGTTATTTGAAATTCATAGTACCGCCGGCATTAGCATTATTCAAGGTATACCACGTGGAGGTTGCTTGGTCGGATTTATACCTCTTTTTGTGTATGTGTGCGTGCGTGCATGTATGTATGTGTACATGCGCGTTTTTTTTTATAACAATTGTTCAAAAGTACCACCATTCTGATTGATACATAAATGTAATCTTTCAAAAGCATCAAAGGTTTTCCTTAACATGATTTCTGGTATATTTCTGCATGTGTTATGCACTTTCTCTAATCTTCTGGTGTAGTGGGTACTGCTGATACACGACACCTTTCCTCACTACAGCAGAAGATATGAAGGAGCCCATTTGCCTGGGGAAATTAAAATGAAACATCCTGCATATATATATGTATATATGCTGAATAGGGGACCCAGCCCCGATGACCTTGACATATGTTGCCAAGGTCACTGTCCTGAGTAACATTCAAAAGGTTTTAGCCGTCGCTCGTTGTTTATTAATCTCAATCTCTCGTGGGCATGTCGAGCAGCAAAAAATAACCCCATATGTTCCTATAAAATATTTTTCTATAATGCATTCCTACCGAGATATTTGTCTCTAAAATTTAAATTTGAGAATAATTTTTCTTAAACAATTATTATATGACTTTGTAGATCTTAATAAGGTATAGGAAATTTTTCTATTATTAAATAAACATCTTTAAAATAGTATGATAAATTTTTTGATATCATGTCGGGGAGCCAGAATTGGATCACCTGAAAGTTTTTAATTTACAAAACTTTGAAGCCAGTGGGGTTATTTTTAAATTATGTTTTTAGATTCTTCATATCTTTCTCTAAGAGAAAGGTATTTATGTTTCACTGCGTTAAAACTGTTTTCGAGAAAAACTCATTTAATCGATAGAAAGTAATTTTTCTTTATTCGTTATAATTGAATAATGATTTTCAAAATAATACAAAATTAGAGTTTTATATATGTATATATATATATATATATATATATAAAACCTAACCTTTTAATATTATCCTAACTTGTTAAAAATTTAGGGAAAATAAATTTGTAGGTATACAACGGACACAGTTATGTCAACAGCTTTTGGAGTCAATTCCAATTGCATAGAAGAAGGCGACAATGAGTTTCGACAATGCGGAAACAAAATTTTTAATGTGCATCCCTTTTGGATCGTCTTAAATAGATTCACGCCCCAAATACTAAATTTCTTTTCCATCCCTATGGTTGACCGAGGAGTCACCAAATTTTTGACGCAAATATTTCAATACAATGTGGAATATAGACAAACGCATAACATCAGCAAGCATGATTTTATGAATCTACTCATACAACTTATGGAAAAAGGCTATGTTAAACCCGATGATGACGATATCGATAAATCTTGTAAATATATAGCTATTTCTTTTAAATTAATAATTCTTATTTTTCTATCGCGCACATCTCGTTTTTTAAAATAAATTTTATTTTTGAAAATAATATGTATTTCTATATTCGTACATTATACATATTTCTTATTTTAATTAAATATGAGTAATGATACGTATATATTGAATATTTCTAAACGAATCGAGATTATAATATAAAATATTTTATTTGTATATAGCACCCACAAACATAAATAGGCTCACTTTGTTACAAGCGGCTGCGCAGGCTTTTGTCTTTTTCGCCGCTGGCTTCGAAACTACTTCGACGACAGCAACGTTTTGTTTATACGAATTAGCTCAACAACAGGACATGCAGGACAAACTTCGCAAGGAAATTGACGAAATATTAAAAAAGCATGGCGAACTGACGTACAATGCTGTGAACGAAATGACATATCTTCACAAAGTTATAAACGGCAAGTTTATTGTTTGTATAATAAAATCGAGACTAATTATATTTTTATTAAGACCTCTTTACAAACAAATTAAAAATTCTACATATAACCAGAAATTTATATACAATCTACACATTGATATTTCTTGACTTATATATTGTATTTATATAAACATATATTACATCCAATATTTGAATATATGTATCGTTTGGAGTATTATTTTACACTTTTTTTATATATTGCAGAAACTATGAGGAAATATCCACCTCTACCTATTTTAAATCGCATCTGTACCGAGGAAATAACTCTTCCAACAACAAATATTCACGTGCCAAAAGGGATGGCAATCACTATACCGATACTTTGGGTTACAACGAGATCCATCGATATATCCAGATCCCGATAAATTTGATCCTGAACGATTTAATGAGGATAAAGTAGCAGCCAGACATTCTTATGCTTACTTGCCGTTTGGAAAAGGACCACGAGCTTGTATCGGTGAGAATAAGTATACTTTTTTATTTAACAATAAAGATTAAAAGGCTCCCAAATTAAAATTACAGGAAATATAAAAAGGCCTCTAGAGCCAGGCGCCAAGTTTAGGAGCGCAAATAAAACAACAATTTAATACAAAAACAATCAAACTTTATTCACAAATCTTTCAATTCTCTTTTTGATCATTTTCAATGATAAAATTCAAAAGTGTTACAAAAAGCGCCCATGCTTTCGCAATTACATAAAAATATAAATTTGAATCTCCCAATGGTTTCACACTGTGTAATTTAGAATCAATGGTGCATGCTTAATGCACTCCTAAGGTCAACGCTATAATGGCGAGAACAAAAAAGAAAATGTTATAATTGCCGGGTGCGGCGCTATAATCCGGACAAAATTCGATTTGAAATTCTCGCTATATTATAATGCCGGATGCGTTACGTGGCACTAATGTAGACACATATGTATGTAGGTAAAAAAGTTCGTAGATAAAAAATAGCGGAACAAGTGTTGCATAGTGCAGCGATAATCGAAAGCCTTCGCGCCGGACGGATACCACTTGAATAATCAATTTCTTTGAATACCTATCAATAGCTACGACATGGTGCAAAAGTATACGACTTTAATGTATGATGGATTTAGGATTTAAGATTTAATATATATTTTTATGGAAAAAACTTTTTTTGTCCGGATTCTAGCGCCGCACCTGTGTACCATAAGACTTACTGTCATTATTATTTATTACTATTATAATAATTTTCAGCTACGAGATTTGGTTATATACAAACTAAGGTTGGAATTGTGAGTCTTCTATCGAAATTCAAGTTCAAACTTAATCCTCGAACTACGGTTCCGATAGTTTTCGATCCAAAAAACATTGTGCTTGAGGCCAAAAATGATATATATCTTACCATCGAGCCGCGACAAGAAAGTGATAACTGCTTTTAAATATTTCATTTATCTAAAAAATATTATATCTCACTTTCTACAATTTTGCTTTTTGTGTTACATTTTACTGTTTTCTATTATATTATTTTAATATTATTATTTGTATTATCGGTGGAAAATGTTGAGTAACGTTTATGAGTGACTTTTAGTTCTATATCAGACAGTTGAAAGATTATCGATTTTTTGGAATTTTAACATGCGTTTACACAAATTTCTTAATATGACACACAATTTGGATCCTTTATGAAATTTTTTGTGTGAGAAGAAAGTTATTTATAGATCTATTTTCCATGGTAAGGAAAAGTTCTGCTCTTAAAGTGCAATTTAGAAAAATAATTATAATATATATTCTTAATATAATTATATGTCGTAAGATTTAAATAAATATTGTATTGTATAATTTAATAAATAAGTATTTAAATAAATATAAATCTGTTTTTATTTTTTAACTTTGAGTTATTCATGTATAATTTCAATGTACATTTGATAAAATTCCTGTTTAGGATAGGATGCTCCAATAACCTTCATTTGATGACATATGTTGTCAAGATTATGACCCTAATAACCTTCAAAAGGTTTAACCGTCGTTTGTTATTTGTTAAAGAATTATAAACAAAAAAAGTTTTATTCTAAAAAAACTATAGTTTTTCGACACCGCGTACATTTGAGAATTAAATATATGATCTGCTATACAGAAATATAACGTATATATCTAACATATAGCAAAGCTCGCTATTTTGTGTTGATTTCTGCGATCAAATATGCTATGAATCGAAGAGCCAGTGTACCATAAATTTCTATATCAGACAGTTGAAAGATTATCGATTTTTTGAAATTTTAACATGCGTTTACACAAATTTCTTAATATGACACACAATTTGGATCCTTTATGAAATTTTTTGTGTGAGAAGAAAGTCATTTGTAGATCTATTTTCCATGGTAAGGAAAAGTTCTGCTCTTAAAGGGCAATTTAGTAACCGAGCATATGAAATGCTGATAAACTCAAATACACGGGTTATTGCATGGGAAAGAAAAGTAAAGACTGAGAAAAACGGAGAGATGAGATGATTAATTACAGAAATGTATGTATATATAATGGCTTAGTAATATTAGGAATAAAAGATCCCATGGAAATTTAAGAATTATTTAAACTTAAACGAGAGAAAAAAATAAAAAAAAGAAATAAAAATTTATTTAATTGTACCCACTCGTTGTCGACAAATGTGGACGCAGGTAAAATGAGAATGGCTCGGGTCAACGAATACTGATTTCCAATTATCCATGAAAAACTTGATAACAGACATCCATCTGTGAATTATGACAAGTCACACTCACACTACAAGATTAAGTTTAAGCTAAACTTATTTTCACTGACAAGGAAAAAGTTGGAAATGTCCCCCTCCGATTTTAATGAGCTTTGACTATGTTGTAGCCTAGGTCAAAATAGAAGACACGTATTTTTTTATAAGTGCCCATACGCCCGTTAAGTGGGTGAAACACCCTCTTGAGAAAAATCGATTTTTACATTTCTGAGCGAATATTAATTTCTGTTATCTTGCTGTTTACATTTTTGACACAATAATGCATATATGTTTTGCTGTAGTCGTAAATAAAACTATATTGCACTAATTTATCTCGCAGTTACATGTCATGAGGCGGATAAAGCGCGTGTATAGTGATATATAGAGATATTTTTAATTTATTTTTGAAAAATGCGACTTTGGAATACAACGTTGTCATATATAGTTGAATTTGTCTTTAAATGAGCTATAAGTTTTGCTATAAGACAAATTTTAAAATTTTCAAAAATTGAAAGGGAAGGGGAGGGATTTCGAAAAATATAACATTTTTGAAAAATCTGATTGCACGGTTTTAAATTACATGAGAAACCATAAAACTTTTATTTGAAACATTTTTTTTTATATCTTATTGTTTCGACGGTATTCACTCAGAAATGTAAAAATCAATTTTTCTTAAGAGGGTGTTTTACCCCCTTAACAGCCGTAAGAGCACATATAAAAAAAATACGTGTCTCCTATTTTGATCTAGACTACAACATAGTGAAAGCTCATTAAAATCGGAGGGGGACACTTCCAACCCTTTCCTTGTAAGTCACATATTTTGAACTCACCTATATCTTATTTTTATCTGAGCATATGAAATTTTATTACTTATGGCACTGTGGGGGCACTTTGATACGTATCAATGTGCCCCGTGTGGTGTAATACAATTTCAAGTGAAGTTTTATAGTATTAATCAAAATTTATTCATTCTATTTCATAAGAATATTTTGAGATTCTACAAAAAAAAAGGCCGATAAGGTTAAAATTAACGAAATGTTGACATCAAACAATGACAAAATAGGTACTTTCATGTTCAAATCATTTCATATTTTTTAAATTTTTATTTTTAAATTTTATATTTTATAAATTTTCTGGTAAAATTTTATGTTATTGAAGATATAATTTGAATTGTTTTATATTTTTAATTATTAGATTAAGCGAACCAAATGTGTGTTTATTTTTATTTTCAAAATAAATAATATTTAAATAAATACTCTATATATATATATATATATATATATTATATATATGTCGTAGGCAAATGGTTATTTTAGGAAAATAGCTTTTGACTAGACAAATGTTATTTGGCTGGTTAAATGGCTTTCATTCGTTTATTTGTGTTTAAATACTATTTTGCTAGGCAAACGGCATTTATCTGAACACTATTTAACATAGAAATAGGAAAATAGAAATAAAGATTATTTTGTAAAGTAAAAATGGTGGATATTTAAAAATAAAAATTTTAGTAGTTTGTTTAAAAATATACTTTTTTGATATTTTATATTCCTATGCAAACAATATATTAATACATAATCCTGTTTTCAAATATAATACATAATATATTATATGTTATATAAAAAATAAAATCTTCACAATACAAATTAATAAAAAATTTAAAAAGCGAGCGACAGTTTATGATAAATATGTTTTATTGTAAAAATTATCTTTTTATGCTTTTTTAAATTAAGAATTTTTGTTTCGTCAATTAACCGAGGAATTAGGAAGAACAATGCTCTTGAAAAATACAGATTTTTGACATTTCTTAAAATATATATGTTTAAAAACATTACATAACGATAAATACTTTACTAGCGACTAGATTGATTAGGCTCATACAGCGGGTTTATTTGAAAAGTTTCTACCCTGTTTATTTTGTGAGTGATTAATTTTTGCGAAAAATACCGAAAGACATCAATTTTGTTTTTGAGGGAAACGTATAAATACAATAAATGCAACGGTATTACTTCATCGTCTTCGCAGGGTAGCTACCCCTTCAAAATCTTAAATGACAATAGGGGTCAAGTGGCATATCATTTTAAAGATCTTTTGATTCTCTTTACAACCGCGATTATTCTTTTTTTTTTAATTTAAGTGAATATTTTTCGAGAAATCGTACTAGAAAGTTTCAGATAGAACAAAAAAATTTTACACGCAAAGATACAATTTAGAGTAAATTTATTTATTTTATATGTTATTTTAAATGTTCGCCGTTATTAGCTAAATAATAATAAAAACGATTCTCAAACTCTAAGCGAACATTTTTAAAGATATCTGTTGGAATGGCTCTACATTCCTGTACAATTCTTTGACACAAATCATTTATATTGTCTACTCGTGTTTTATACACAACAGATTTTAAGTGTCCCCACAGAAAGAAGTCTAGAGGAGTTAAATTCGGAGATCTTGGTGGCCACTCGATAGCTCCTCTTCTACCGATCCATCTCTGTGGGATGGTGCTCCTCCACATTATGTGTTACCAGCTCGACAGTGGTTAAATGACAGATTCCCACAGAGATGGATAATAAGTAATACCGTTGCATTCATCGTATTTATGCGTCCCCCTCAAAAACAAAATTGACGTCTTTCGGTATTTTTCGCAAAAATTAATCGGTCACAAAATAAATAGAAAACTTTTCAAATAAACATGCTGTATATAATTTTGTCCCCATAAGCTCACATTAATAATGATATCTATTATATATATCATGTTTCTATAAACTTGCAAATTCTTGATTGGTTTTTCAGTATATTTCAATCAATTATTTTATTAATTCTACTAAGCCGAAATGCTCGAATCTTTCCACTATTTTTGCTTTACAAAGTAATCTTTATTTCTATTTTTCTAAATAATATTCAGATAAATGCTGTTTGCCTAGGAAAATAGTATTTGAACACAAATAAACGAATGAAAGCCATTTGACTAGCTAGATAGCATTTGCCTAGTCAAAAGCTATTTTCCTAAAATAACCATTTGCTTACAACATATTAAAATTATTAAAACAAGTTATATATATATATATATATATATATATATATATATATATATATATAAAATATAACTTGTTTTAATAATTTTAATTCATTTCTAAATATATAAATGTTAAAATCATTCAAGAATTAAAATGTCCACGCCTTTTTCAAAGTGTCTCATGCCTAGAGAAAAATAACTTTGCAGATAAACTAAAAAAGTTACTTTGCAAACAGTTTAAGATAAAAATAATAGGTTAAGTTTAAAGTTTTGTTTTTTTTTCTTACATGTCCTAATTGAATTTTTGTTATAGATTAATAAGCCTGTAAACTTATTGTTAACCTATTATCTTATCTTAAACTATTATTTTATCTTAAACTGTCTGCAAAGTAATTCTTTTAGCTGATAAAAAAAATTGCATCAATGCCTCCCTCTAGTTCATTGACAAAGTTATTCAAAGATTACATAAACAAAAAATAGATTAGAAAGTTCATTTATCAAACTACGTTTTAAAATAACTAACTCAATGTTTTTATTCCACACGTAAACATACAATGCTTCTTATATGCAATCTTATGTAATATCTTACATAATATAAAGGCCAGTTTGTAACACAGGTATTCACCTACTCCAAACAGTACTAACTACTAACCGTTATTCAGGAAGTGGGAAATGTTTGTATTAGTTAGAGGAGTTTTGTGAGACTCTGACCTAACATCCATAGTTCAGCTACCAATTGGCAAACGCAATTCAAACATTCTGAAGTAATGCTGCAGCTATCCGTGTCCAGTGTAGATTTCTCCGTAGTGTCAATATACAGTATGCCAATGTGCATCCAGTTACGATGAACTAGTGAGAGACCCACCAGATTCATTATTAGACGCCGGATCATTCGCCCTTTTTGAAGTCGTAATATTTTATTACTGTGTATAAAATGATATTAAGCAAGAGATCTGAGTAGCTCAGATTGTAAGAGGAGGTCTCTGGAAAGCAAAAGATCTCTAGTTCAATTTCTAATGCAGCCACTCATGCTATACATTATTTTTCAAGTCCACAAAAATATTATTTAAAAATCATCATTTTTCGAGCTGAAAGATATTTATATTTTATAAAAAGTATGACAGCCACAGATTGATAATTGCTTATATAATAATCAATTAATAATAAAGAAATGATAAGATAATAATATAGTTTGATAGTTACTTGTTTGTAAACACTAAAGAGCCTTATATATATATATATATGTGTGTATATACATATACAGGGTGTCTCAAAACGACCGTATCACCTCTGGGGTGCAGGTAGAACGGGTTAAATGGAATAGAAAAATTCTGTATCATTTTGCAATTTTCGCAATAATTATTGAGAAATTAATTTATAAGAATCGGCAAATCTGGCGCGGGTATCAGCGCACCGCTAGGCCAGTTCTAATTAATAATTCATTTATTGTTATCTTATCAACGCTTCTCGTCTATGTTCCTGGTAACTGCGAGGCAGTGGAGCCTACTTACGCCCACGCTCGCTTATAGTGACGTATATATTCGAAATGATAAGATAATAATATAATCACTTCTATTATTATCTTATCATTTTGAATATATACTTCTATGTATATAAACGTGCTCGCAATTAAAATATCTCTCATTGTCAGTGCATTAACATTAGAGAGTATTGATAAGTGCATATAAACCTAATTGTAAGACACGCAGGTCGCATACAGTAATTGTGACATGTAAAAATAAATCTTACAAATAATCGATTTTAGAAAAAAAGATTAGTTTGGACAAGTGCTCCTTTATAATAAAAGTATATTTACAATTGCATACATTTTTTATAAAAGTCCTAATTTTTAAATACTTTCATAAAGTCAATTAAATGTTGTCAAATTTCAATTTTATTTAAGAAAATCCATTTATAAATAATTATTTATAATAGAATATTTTCTACATTTGTATTAATAGAACAGTTCTCTTAATCAAGGTAAAAAGAAAAAAACTAATCAAATTCAGCTATGATTTTTCTAGCAACTTCAATGTTTAATATTTTTACTAATTTATTTAGCTCCTTTCTCATGTACTTTACAAGAAACTTATAATTTAAAATGACTACGATAAATAATTACAAATATCGACATATTTTTTAGTAATATGTTGCAATTTTTATAATTTTAATCAAATCTTATCAAAGTTTATAACTGCAATGAAATGTAAGAAAATAGTTATTTCTATTTGTTTCAAACAGAAGTTACCATGGTACTCGCGGAATTAATAACTATTGTCATCGTTGCTTTGATTATTATATATACTTATTCTAAGTATATATTGTTCAATTACTGGCGCAAAAAAAATGTTTTTTATGTGGAGCCTGTTGTGCCAACAGGTAATATCGGATCTTTACTGACTAGCAAAGTATCAGTAGGTGAGTAATCTTATAATACCATGCATTTATATGTACGTGCAATCTTTTTACTCTGCTCGATTCCTTTTTTATCATATTTGAGACGTGAAATAGGGAAATTGAATAAAAAAATTTTTTTAACAGGCGAATTCTTTTATGATCTCTACGTAAAATATAAAGATCATCGTGCCTTTGGAATATATACATTTTTCAAGCCAAATCTGGTAATCACCGATCCTGATCTTATTCGAGCAGTGCTGACAAAAGAATTCAAAAATTTTCATGATCGCGGATTTTTCTGTAACGAAAAGGTTGATCCATTGACCGGTCATTTGATAGCACTGTCTGGAAAGAAGTGGCGGAATTTGCGTGTCAAATTGACACCCACCTTTACTTCGGGAAAAATAAAACAGATGTTTGCAATTCTGAAGCTGTGCGGCGAAGAATTGGTGAGCAGCCTAGAAAGCGTGGCTCAAACAGGAGATCGTATCGAGATAAAAGATTGGTTTGGAAGGTAAGATTTAAGAAAAATCCTTGTATACATATATATATATATATATATATATATACATTTTTTAATACTATAGTAGTTTACTGAAAATTCGGATAAAATAAATTTGTAGGTATAGCACGGATATAATTATGTCGACAGCTTTTGGAGTAAAATCCAATTGCATAGAAGAAGGCGACAATAAGTTTCGATATTGGGGAAAAACAATGTTTGAAGAACATCCCTTTTGGTCCGTCTTATCTGCGTTCATGCCTCAAGTATTGGTTTTTTTTTCCATCCCATTCCTTGATCGAGGAGTCACCAAATTTTTTACGCAAATATTTCAAAACAATGTAAAATATAGACAAACGCATAACATCGTCAAGTATGATTTTATGAATCTACTCATACAACTTATGGAAAAGGGCTATGTGGAACCCGATGATGTCGATATCGATGAATCTTGTAAATATATAGCTATACATTTGTTTTAAATTAATAATTCTTATTTTTCTATCGCGCTCATCTTGTTTTTTAAAATAAATTTTATTTTTGAAAATAAATGTGTTTCTATATTTGTACATTATACATATTTCTTATTTTAATTAAATATAAGCAACGATACGTATATATTGTATACTTCTAAAAAAATCGAGATTATAATATAAAATATTTTATTTGTATATAGCACCCACAAACATAAATAAGCTCACTTTGTTAGAAGCGGCTGCGCAGGCTTTTGTCTTTTTCGCCGCTGGCTTCGAAACTGCTTCGACGACAGCAACGTTTTGTTTATACGAATTAGCTCAACAACAGGACTTGCAGGACAAAATTTGCAAGGAAATTGACGAAATATTAAAAAAGCATGGCGAACTGACGTACAATGCTGTAAACGAAATGACATATCTTCACAAAGTTATAAACGGCAAGTTTATTGTTTGTATAATAAAGTTGAGACTAATTATATTCTTATTGAATTACCTTTACAAACGAATTAAAAATTCTACTTACAACCAAGAATATGTACACAACTTACACATTGATATTTCTTGACTTATATATTAGTTTTAAATAAACATATATTACACCCGATAGTATTCAAATATTTGTGTGTGGTATTATTTCTACAATGTTTTATATATTGCAGAGAGTTTGAGGAAATATCCACCTGTACCTATTTTAAATCGCATCTGTACCGAGGAAGTAACTCTTCCAACAACAAATATTCACGTGCCAAAAGGGATGGCAATCACTATACCGATACTTGGGTTACAACGAGATCCATCGATATATCCAGATCCCGATAAATTTGATCCTGAACGATTTAATGAGGATAAAGTAGCAGCCAGACATCCTTATACTTTTTTGCCCTTTGGAGAAGGACCACGAATTTGTATCGGTGAGGCAACAATAAGTGTACTTTTTCTATCTAATTTGTAAAAAAATCTGTTATTTCTTGTTATTTACAAACAGCGAAAACTTAATTTTTTTATAAATGTAAACAAAGCTATTATAAAAATGAAATGTAGAAAAGTTTTTAACAGGGGCAACTCTTTATTAAACAGTTATTATCAAGAATAGTGTTGAGTACAACGTAGTGAATAGAAGCGCAAAATTACACTCTGTCTTTGACTTTTGTTTACATACACATACCATTGAGTCAGATTATATACTGAGCAATGTTTTCCTACCATTTAATTGTATGAATTATTATATATATTAAAAGCGCCCACCGTTTATTAACTATCGTTATATGAAAAATTACCCGAGTTTTCAACTTTAAAACTAAATTAAAAGTTTTAATGTAAAATCTCAATTCAAGCCTAAAAAACATATTGAGAAACTCTTTTGTTTACAATTTTTACTTTATTACCTCAAATACTCATTTTTCCCTATTCTGTTGGACCATTATACAGTTATGTCTTTTCAACACATATAATGTGCGTTCAATGAGTAATATATTTTTAATATATACAAAGATGTGTATAATAAATAAAAATTTTTTTGTTTATAACTTTTTAATAAACGTAACATTTTGTTAACGTAATTAGCATGGGCTCTGTTGTTTCCAACTCTTAATTTTTTTTATTTATAATTTTTTAAAAAAGACTTACCCCTCTCTAAAAATTTTTCTACATTTCATTTTTGTAATAGTTTTGCTTATATTTATAAAAAACGGTTGAGTTTTTCGCTAAGGTATCATTTATATACATTTACTACATTAATTAATACTTATATTTCAAAACCTGTAGCATAAAGAATTAAATATTTTATTTGTTGAATTGTTAGTATATATATATATATATATAGTTTTAAAAATATTTAAAAATCCATTTTTAAAATGTATTTCTTGTAATTAAAAATTTTTTGTAAGATTGACAGCAAGTGAATTATCTACTATTAATATTATCTCTTATTAATAACAAAAGTAAAGTCTTATTATTTTATCATAAAATTTTATATCATTATTACTTATTACAATTATAATAATTTTCAGGTTCGAGATTTGGTTATGTACAAACTAAGGTTGGACTTGTGAGTCTTCTATCGAGATTCAAGTTCAAACTTGATCCCCGAACTACGGTACCGATAATTATCGATAAAAAAAGCTTTGTACTTGCGGCCAAAGATGGTATATACCTTACAATCGAACCGCGAAAATAATAAGTACTTTTGAATATTTTCAAAGAGCTCTTCAAGATCAAACCAATCGTACCCTTTTATAGCCCCCTCGACACCAAACAACTTTTGCGTGAAACATTTTTTTCTCCCGGACTTGGTTTTCGAGATATTCGACTGGATCGATTAAAATGGCCCACCCTGTATATACAAGGTGTTGGGAAATTAAACCGACAATTTTTCAGAGGTTGTTGGGGACACCAAAAAGATCATTTTTCGCAAGTGAACTTAGGGTTGGAAACGTGTCGTTACAGCGCTATGGCCCACAGAGTGTTCGAAAAAAGTCGGAAGAAAAACTGAATAACTTTAAAACGGCTGATCCAAAGTAGATAATAATGTTTTGAAAAGATTTCTAGGAGGGCTACAAAAATATGCGATGAAAAATAGGCGGTTTTATTTAAAAAATTCAAGGTGATCTCGACCTTAGCGACGTTTCTAACCCTAGGTTCATTTGCAAAAAATGATTCTTTTGGTGCCCCCGACAACCTCTGAAAGTTTGTCGTTTTAATTTCCGAACACTCTGTATATATATATATATATATGTATATACATATTACTTTAAAAATACATAAATTTTTTTAATGTGTTTTTCTTGTAATCAAGAATTCTTTGTAAAGTTGACAGTAAGTGAATTATCTACCATTATCTTATTAATAACAAAAATAAAAAAGTCTATAAAAATAAAATATCATATATTACACTTCCAATTTTGTTATTTATGTTACACTTTTACTGTTTTGTACTATATTTTATTCTTATTATTAGTATTATCGTTGGAAAATATTCAGTAACTTTTAATTGTAGAAAAATAATCATAGTATGATTTTGTATAATTAATATATTTAAATATATATGTATTTAAATAAATGTAACTCTTCCTTTACTTTTTAACTTTAAATTATTCATGTATAACTTCAATATACATTTTCATATTAGTATTAAAATTAAATTCTGTCAAAACCTCTATAAATCAAATTTTTTTCGCCTCTCTATAAGATTTGGTAATTTGAAACATTTATTAACTCGAAATATTTTCTATTCCTTTAAGATTCGAGTTAACGAGATTCAACTGTCTTGAAATAAAATTATTAAAATAAAAATAAAATTAATTAAAAATATGCAAAGAGAATGTATATAAAATTTATTTACATCTTATACTTTTATACTTGTAACAACAGTATGTACTTATATATTATTAAAAATTGAATGCAGAGAATGATATCTTTTTCTTTCTCATTTGCACCTGTGCAATTATGCTCGCGAAAAATTGAATGTATATCTATTTAAAAAAAATGTAAACATATATGAATTTAACATTATTATAGACACGTGATGGTTCAATTTCTCAGTGACTTCTTATCGCATGAAATTAAATGCATTCGGAATATAATTGAGATATGCATTAACAGCATCGACAGGAGTAATTGACAAGAAAAATTTCAGCATCATAGTTCTTAACATTGAGAAGTAAACTCTCATTCGTTGATATTGATGAGTCCGTATACGCATAAACACAATTACATTTCAAGAGAGACAAAAATAGCGTTATTGCGTTCCCAGTTCGGTCCCGCTGTGACTGAAAATCTATAATTCATGTACATTATAAATATTATATTATAAATATATATATATATATATAAATTAATAAATAAAGGACGGCAGTAAGAAAAAGAATCCTACAGAAGAGTAGACTTAAAAAACATGCACTTTTGATACACATGCAGATATTGTTTTTAGATTTTAAATAATTTTTTACTTCAATGTTATGCATTTACCTGAATTTTTGTAGCACTTATACACTGATCTAGAAAAAAACACTGATATGATGACTGTGTTGAATTATCATAATTATATGGTGAGATCGAATGCCTCAATATTGTAGAAAAGTAACACATGAGTTAATAACATTGTGACTATTTTGAATATTTTGATTTTGAATATATGGATCTACAAGAATAATAAAAAAGAATAATAAAAACAATTATTATGTATCAATTCTGGAGTAAAACTCATTGTCAGTTATTAACCTTTTCGGTACCAACGCCGATTATAGTACGCATCAACGTAACGAACATCACCTCGTGTTTTAAAGCATCGTACAAATTTATATTATTAGTTGTCTGTTAATTATTATCAACGATTCTTACTAGTTTTTTATTGTTTCATTGTTTCTATTTAAATTGATTTATTAACTTTAATTCCGGAGTCTACAGTACAGAGAAAGCTTACTCGCGGTAAGCATACGTACGCGAGAAAGGGTTAAAAATATAAGCCCTTTTGCAGTATATATTTTCTAAGCCTATTTATGCGAGATACTTTATATTCTCTCTTTTAAATAACTGCAAATGAGCCAGAATTTACATTAGAATGAGGTACATTAGAGTTTGTTAATGTACTTGTAACTTTTTTTATCAGCTAGATTAAAATAGTATTTTGATAAAAAACTTGTAAAATATGCTGTGCCTTTTTAATGAACAAATTATTATGTTGTATAATTATATCAGTTCTCAAAGTAATAATGACAAAAAGCGAATGAATAAACGTGTGTTTTACAATTCATCGCACACAATTGATAGAGTAAAAAAAACTTTGAATTTCATTTATTTCTTGCGCATATCGCAAGTAAATTTTATATACAATTTTTCTTGTATAGGAAATGGTGAGATAAAATGCCTCAATATTGTAGAGAAGTAACACATAAGTTAATAACATTGTGACTCTTTTTAATATTTTGATTTTGAATATATGGATCGACAATATAAAAAATAATTAAAACATTTATTATTTATCAATTTTAGAGTAAAACTCATTGTCAGTTATTAAGCCTTGTATAGGAAATTTTATAACATTATCTTTGATTTAGTTATACATGGCAGACATATATTAATTATATCGTAAATCATTCAGGAATCAATTGGTATAGAAACACATGTAGTTATTTTTAAAATAAAATTACTTATTGCAAATACATTCAAAGATTACATAAATAAAAAGGAAAGATTAGCCATCGTAAATTTGTTTGTAAAATAACGTTTTAAAGTAGATAACTCGGTATTTTTATGCAAATGTGATTGCATACATTGTTCCTTATATGCAATCTTATGTAATACCTTATATATAATAGTATAGAAGTCAGTTTGTAACCGTTTACACCGTAGAATACTACCTACTAACTTGTTCAGCAAATGGTGAGGAATTTTTGTATTCTTTAGAGGAGTTTTGTAGAGTCTTAGCCTAACATCCATAGTTCAGCTATCAACTTACAAGTAAGACAAACACACCTGTGTGAAGTTAGCCCCCCAATATTAAAAAATTCAAAATTTTCTTTTTGCTAACGTTTGCCCATCGTTTGCCCATGAATGCCCCGTTGGAATTTTCGTTTGCCCTCTTTTAGTTTAAAAAATATAGGCAAAACAAATTTTGGGGGGCCAACTTTACACTAGCCCCTCAACATTGAAAAATCTAAAATTTTTAAAACAAAATTAATTTGCAACACGTTGCTCGATATTTATATCCATTTTACAATGAGTAACACACGTCACAAACACCGTTCATGCGAAACATTTGAGCGCTGCTTGAATTTGACGTAGCTTGTTCAAACTTTACACGGAGTGCGCGATAAGTTCAATATACTTTCAAACGTACAGGCGAATTGCGCCACTAATATTGGATTTAAAAATTCAGTCCAAGAACTTTAGGAACATACCGTGTATAATAATCAATCAATGTAAAAATGATAATATAGTCATTTCTTCGTATACGCGCACTTGCAATTACAATATTTCTCAGTACTTAAAAAAATACTGATGAGTACATATACACCCAGGACGTGCTCATATGTATGCAGTAATCGTGACAGCAGAAATAAATCTTGCAAACAATCGATTTTTGAGAGAACGATCACTTTGAGCAAGTTTTTTATTTTAAAAAAGGTAATATTATATTAACAATTACATAAACTTTTTTATAAATACTTTTTTATAAATAGGTTCTTCAAATAAGTGCACATTTTTATAATAATAGATTATTTGTTAAGTCAATTTTTAATAAAAATATAATGCAAAATTACTGTTTTACTTATGAATTATTAAAATTATGAAAAGATTATTTGTTAAGTCATTTCTTAATAAAATTATAATGCGTAGGTATTATCTATTAAAAGAATTTTTAAGTCTTAATTTTAAAATATCTACATAAAGTCAATTAAATGCTGTCAAATTAAAATTTTATTAAAGAAAATCGATTTTATACATAATTATTTATAATAAAATATTTTCTATACTTGACTAATGGGACAGTTTTTTTAATCAACGCAAAGAAAAGAAAAAGCTAATAAAATTCAGCAATAATTTTTCTAGCAACTTCAATGGTTAATATTTTTTCTTATTTATTTAGCTTTTTTCTCATGTATTTTACAAGAAACTGATAATTGACTGATAAAATGACTACAATAAATAATTACAAAAATTGACAAATTTCTTAGTAATATTTTGTAATTTATATAATTTTAATCAAATGTTATCAAAGTTTATAATTGTAATGAAATGTAATAAAATACTTATTTCTATTTGTTTCAAACAGAAGTTACGATGGTATTCGCGGAATTAATTGTTACTTTCATCGCTGCTTTGGTTATTATATATACTTATTATAAGTATGTGTTGTTCAGTTACTGGCGCAAAAAAGGTATTTTTTATGTAGAGCCTGTTGTGCCAATTGGTAATATCGGATCCTTAGTGACTAACAAAGTATCATTAGGTGAGTATTCCTATAATATAATGAATTTATTTGCACGTGCAATCTTTTACTTTGTTCGCTCTCTTCTTTATCATATTTGAAACGAGAAATAGTAGAATTGTACAAAAAAATTTTTTTAACAGGCGAGTTTTTTTGCGATCTCTACATAAAATATAAAGATCATCGTGCCTTTGGAATATATACATTTTTCAAGCCAAATCTGGTAATCACTGATCCTGATCTTATTCGAGTTGTGCTGACAAAAGAATTCAACAATTTTCATGATCGCGGAATATTCTGCAACGAGAAGGTTGATCCATTGACCGGTCATTTGATAGCACTGTCTGGAAAGAAGTGGCGGAACTTGCGTGTCAAAATGACACCCACCTTCACTTCGGGAAAAATAAAACAGATGTTTGCGATTCTGAAGCTGCGCGGCGAAGAATTGGTGAGCAGCCTAGAAAGCGTGGCTCAAACAGGAGATCCTATCGAGATGAAAGATTGGTTTAAAAGGTAAGATTTAAAAAGTCCTTGTATACATATATATATATATATATATATATATATATATATATATATATATATATATATATGTATATATAATACATTTTTTAATACTATAGTAGTTTATTGAAAATTTGGGTAAAATAAATTTGTAGGTATACCACGGATATAATTATGTCGGCAGTTTTTGGAATAAATTCCAATTGCATAGAAAAAGGCGACAATGAGTTTCAATATTGGGGAAAAAGAATTTTTAAAGAGCATCCCTTTTGGTCTGTCTTATCTGCGTTCATGCCTCAAGTATTGGATTTCTTTTCCATCACTATGCTTGACCGAGGAGTCACCAAATTTTGGACGCAAATATTTCGAGACAATGTGGAATATAGACGAACGCATAACATCGTCAAAGATGATTTTATGAATCTACTCATACAACTTATGGAAAAGGGCTATGTTGAATCCGATGATGTCGATATCGATGAATCTTGTAAATATATAGCTATACATTTGTTTTAAATTAATAATTCTTATTTTTCTATCGCGCTCATCTTGTTTTTTATAAGAAATTTTATTTTTGAAAATAATGTGTTTCTATATTCGTACATTATACATATTTCTTACTTTAATTAAATATAAGCAATGATACGTATATATTGTACATTTCTAAAAGAATCGAGATTATAATATAAAATATTTTATTTGTATATAGCATCCACGAACAAAAATAGGCTCACTTTGTTACAAGCGGTTGCGCAAGCTTTTATCTTTTTCGCCGCTGGCTTCGAAACTTCTTCGACGACAGCAACGTTTTGTTTATACGAATTAGCTCAACAACAGGACTTGCAAGACAAACTTTGCAAGGAAATTGACGAAACATTAAAAAAGCATGGCGAACTGACGTACAATGTTTTAAACGAAATGACATATCTTCACAAAGTTATAAACGGCAAGTTTATTGTCTGTATAATAGAATCGGGAGCAAATTATATTCTTATAAATTTTTGAGATTAAGTTCCTTTTACAAACGAATTAAAAATTCTACTTAAAACCAAGAATTTATACACAACTTACGCATTGATATTTCTTAACTTATATATTATTTTTAAATAAACATGTATTACACTCGTTAGTATCCCAATATTTATTTGTTGTATTATTTCTACAATTTTTTTATATATTGCAGAGAGTTTGAGGAAACATCCACCTATACCTAATTTGATTCGCATCTGTACCGAGGAAATAACTCTTCCAACAACAAATATTCACGTGCCAAAAGGTATGGCAATCACTATACCAATATTTGGGTTACATCGAGATCCATCGATATATCCAGATCCCGATAAGTTTGATCCTGAACGATTTAATAAGGATAAAGTAGCAGCCAGACATCCTTATACTTTTTTGCCATTTGGAGAAGGACCACGAATTTGTATCGGTGAGGCAACAATAAGCGTACTTTTCTATCTAATTTGTAAAAAAATCTGTTATTTTTTGTTATTTACAAATAGCGAAAACTTAATTTTTTTTATAAATGTAAACAAAGCTATTATAAAAATGAAATGTAGAAAACTTTTTAACAGGGGCAACTCTTTATTAAACAGTTATTATCAAGAATAGTGTTGAGTACAACGTAGTGAATAGAAAGCGCAAAATTACACTCTGTCTTTGACTTTTGTTTACATACACATACCATTGAGTCAGATTATATACTGAGCAATGTTTTCCTACCATTTAATTGTATGAATTATTATATATATTAAAAGCGCCCACCGCTTATTAACTATTGTTATATGAAATTTCCCGAGTTTTTAACTTTAAAATTAAATTAAAAGTTTTAATGTAAAATCTCAATTCAACTCATTCAAGCCCAAAAAACATATTGAGAAACTCTTTGGTTTATAAGTTTTATTTTATTACCACAAATACTCATTTTTCCCTATTCTATTAGACCATTATACAGTTCCATATGTCTTTTCAACACATATAATGTTCAGTGCGTAATATGTTTTTAATACATACAAAGATGCGTATAATAAATGAAAATTTTTTGTTTATAACTTTTTAATAAACTACGAACGACGTTTAAAACTTTTTGAACGTTACTCAAGACAACAACATGTCAACGTAATTAGCATGAGCTCTGTTTTTTCCAACTTTTAATTTCTTCATTTATAATTTTTTAAAAAAGACTTGCCCCTTCCTAAAAACTTTTCTACATTTCATTTTTGTAATAGTTTTGCTTATATTTATAAAAAAAAGGTTGAGTTTCCGCTGGGGTATTACTTATATATATTTACTACATTAATTAATATTTATATTTCAAAACCTGTAGCATAAAGAATTAAATATTTTATTTGTTGAATTGTAATTATATATATATATATATATATATATATATATATATATATATATATATATATATATAGTTTTAAAAATATTTAAAAATTCATTTTTAATATGTATTTCTTGTATTAAAAATTTTTTGTAAGGTTGACAGCAAGTGAATTATCTATCATTATCTTATTAATAACAAAAGTAAAGTCTTATTATTTTATCATAAAATTTTATATCATTATTACTTATTACAATTATAATAATTTTCAGGTTCGAGATTTGGTTATGTACAAACTAAGGTTGGACTAGTGAGTCTTCTATCGAGATTCAAGTTCAAACTTGATCCCCGAACTACGGTACCGATAATTATCGATAAAAAAAGCTTTGTACTTGCGGCCAAAGATGGTATATACCTTACAATCGAACCGCGAAAATAATAAGTACTTTTGAATATTTTAGTTCGTTTTTCTAAAAAATATTGTATATATATATCACAATTACAATTTTGTTTTTTTGTGTTATATTTTACTCTTTTGAATTATATTTTATTTATACTTTCGTTATTTGTATTATCAAAAATCATAGAAAAATGTTAAACATATAAGTAACAGGTAACATTTTATGAGTAACTTTTATGAATTAATTTTAGAAAGATAATTATATGCGAATATAATTATATATTGTATTATTATGTATCTTATATTAAATATTTGCGTATTTAAATATATAATTATATATAATTAAATACAAATCCTTCTTTATTTTTTAATTTTAAGTTATTCATGTATAATTTCAATATATATGTATTTTATATTATTGTCAAATATCAAATTCTGTCAAAACAAAATTTTTTTTTGCTCTCGTAAACTCGAAAAGTTCGTAACTCGGATTATTTTCTATTTCCTTAAGATTCGACTGAATTGAAATAAAGTTAGTAAAATAAAAAAAATAAATTAATAGTATTTATAGGGAGTGTATATAAAATGTATTTACATCTTATACTTTTATACTTGTAGCAACAGTATGTATATATTATTAAAAATTGAATGCCAAAAATGATATCTTTTTCTTTCTCATTTGCACCTGTGAAATTATGCTCGCCAAAAATTGAATGTGAATCTAGTAACAAAATTGAATTTTGTCAAAACCTCTATAAGTCGAATATTTTTCATACCTCTATAACTCGAAGACTTTGTAACTCAAAATATTCGCTAATTCGAATTATTTTCTATTCCTTTAAGATTCAAGTAAGTTAGCGAGATTCGACTGTATTGACATAAAATTATTAAAATATAAAATAAATAAATAAATTAAAATATACAAAGAGAGTGTATATGAAATTTATTTACATCTTATATCCTTACATTTGTAATAACAGCATGTATGTATTATTAAAAATTGATCAATCATGCTTACGAAAAGTCAAACGTATATCTAGTAAAAAAAAATGTAAACATATATGAATTTGACATTACTATAGACACGTGATGGTTCAATTTCTCAGTGACTTCTTATCGCATGAAATTAAATGCATTCGGAATATAATTGAGATATGCATTAACAGCATCGACAGGAGTAATTGACAAGAAAAATTTCAGCATCATAGTTCTCAATATTGAGAAGTAAACTCTCATTCGTTGTATTGATGAGTCCGTATACGCATAAACACAATTACATTTCAAGAGAGACAAAAATAGCGTTATTGCGGTCCCAGTTCGGTCCCGCTGTGACTGAAAATCTATAATTCATGTTGTTTAGGCCGTGGTTGTATTGTTATGGCCTGTATGAGTGTTGGGCCGTGGTTGTATTGTTACGGCCTGTATGAGTGTTCGGGAGTCAGGGATCTTTGGTCAAAGTCACTTTATCTAGACGTTACTTTTTCTTATATATTTCCTTGACAAATACAGTCTACGTTACAGAGGCACGAGTGTCTTGTTGAACAAATGTTGCCATACTGATTTTCGCTCGTTATTATAGGTCGATCCCGACCTTCGCGTATAGATGTCAGGGTTATCAGATCTTAGATAATACAGTTAAATTGGACACAACATTCTGCCCCCCTTGAAAGATACATATTCTTTCAACTAAATTTATATTCATTTGCCGAGGTAGAATCCTTCATTTACAATCGGTTTGCCTTTGCTTGTAAATTATCAATTCCATAGCTAATACGTAAACCTAATAACGCCAATCTTAGTTGTCTAAAATGAAATAACGTAAATAAAATGTCTGGATTCGATAACTCAAAAAAAAAAAAAAATAAACGCGAATACAATATGTGGTTTACTTAAATATACTTGTCTTACTTAACTAATGCAGAACGACCTGAACACCATATAATAATGTCGTGAACGCAATATAACCATGTCTTAATCGACTAGATTGTTTCAGTTTTTTCCATAGGTAGAACGCATAATTTAGCTATAGCGCGCTTATATAGTCCGCGACTGGTTTTAACAGTAACTATTCGGATAAGTCCGTCTGCTCCAGGATGTATTTCCACCACTCGTCCTAATGGCCATGCTATCGGAAGTGCATTTTCATTCTTTAGAATAACCATTGTTCCTGGATGTATATTTACCGGACTAGACTGTTTCCATTTGCCTCTTTCTTGTAATTGTGTAATATATTCTTTTGACCATCGCGCCCAAAAGTGTTGTCTCATCTGAGTTAATAATTGGTAACGCGTTAGACGATTCGCGGGTACGTTCGCAATATCCTAATCTGGGATCGCGGTCATTACTTCGCCTATTAGGAAATGACCCGGTGTCAACGGCTGCAAATCGGTCGGATCATTAGACAATGGGTAAGAGGCCTTGAATTGAGACAGGCTTCAATAGAAGTTAGAACCGTGTAAAGTTCCTCAAAGCTCATCGGCGTTGGTCCAATAACCTTGCGCATATGCATTTTGGCAGATTTTACCCCTGCTTCCCATAATCCGCCTATGTGCGGTGAATACGGGGGAATGAACTTCCAGTCAATCGACTGCTCTGTCAGATATTCCTGTATCTGACTCTGCGTCGCCTCCTTTAATAGACAATCTTTTAATTCCTTAAGCTGGTTGTTTGCTCCCACAAAGGTGGTGCCATTGTCCGAATATAGCACCTTGCATCTGCCTCTTCGGGCAATAAATCTTTTTAACGCTTTGAGAAATGATGTTGTATTTAAATCAGGTTCCAATTCAAAGTGTACCGCCCTTGTAACTAGACAAATGAAAATCGATAAGTACGCTTTACTATTTTTATTACGCGATATTTTTATAGTAAATGGACCTGCGTAGTCTACCCCTGAGTATAAAAACGCTCGCGATGATTGCGTCACCCTTATTGCAGGCATATTGCCCATTAATTGTTTCGCAGTTACCGGTTTAGCGCGAAAACAAATTATACAATGCCTCAATACGCTCCGTATTGTCTCTTTACCTGAAATAGGCCAATATTTATTGCGCATTATTGATAAGACCTGCATGCAAGTTCTTATAATGTATCTCTCTAATTATTAATTTTGTGAGATGGTGTTTTTTTTGGTAAAATAATGGGGTGTTTTTGAGTGAATTCTATAGGAGCATTGCGTAACCTTCCCCCCACACGAATAATGCTCTCCTCGTCCAAAAAAGGATGCAAGGGCAACAGTTTACTCTTGGAATGTACTTGCGATTACAAAGATCATGTAACTCTTGTGTAAAGCTGTGTCTCTGACAACCTGAAATGAGTACCTTCATGGATCGTTCGATTTCTTCTACTATTAACGGCTTTGCTTCTTGTGTACTATGTTTGTCTTTAAACCGTAAACAGTATGCGATTACCCTTCTTAATCTTGACAATGATGAAAATTTTTTAATGATATTTAGAAATGCGTCTTCTTTCTTTGTATGCACCATTAAAACTGTCGTTCGTCTTTCAATCATTTCTGCTTGCCTGCCTTTATTGCTGAATGGTGTGAACGTCGTGCATCGCTGTAAAAATTGTGGACCTTCCCACCATATCCCTTTATCTATCAGCCTTTCCGGGTTTACTCCTCTCGATAGTAGATCAGCTGGATTGTCTTTAGATTTAACATGATACCATTTTGTACCTTTTGTTTTACGTTGTATCTCACCCACTCTGTTTGCCACAAATGTTTTCCATTCTGTGCTATCTCGCGCGATCCAAGACAAAACTATGGTTGAGTCGCTCCATAAGTATACTTCATCTATATGTACCGTTAACATTTGTAGCACTCTTTTGCTCAATTTGGCTAATAATAGTGCCCCGCATAATTCTAGTCGTGGCAGCGACACTTTCTTGACGGGCGCTACTCGTGACTTAGCACATAATAATTTGACCATATATTTTGTACTCGTATTGATTTCTTTTGTACGAAGATATATGCAAGCACCATAAGCTGATTCAGAGGCATCACAAAATCCATGTATTTCTATCCTCGCAGGATTATCACACAGTATCCTTCTAGAAATGGATAGTTGTTTTAGCTTGTAAATTTGCGTTTTCCAGTGAATCCATTTTTCCTTTATCTCGGTTGTAATTTCTTCGTCCCAGCCACATTTTAATAGCCACAGCTGTTGAATAAGTATCTTTTCTTGCAATACTATAGGACCTAAAACTCCCAGCGGATCGTATATTTGTGCCACACTGGCTAATATGTTACGCTTTGTGACCTTATCATGAAGATTCATTTTAATACGATACTGAAAGTTATCAGTCGTTGTATTCCACTATAAACCGAGTATCTTAGTGGATTCGCATGGAATGATAATTCTTTCTTGACTACTACCTGGACCCTTTATTTCCGGTGTATTTGATGTCCATTTTCTTAGCTCAAATTTGGCGGATTCCAGTATATTAGTGACGTCTTGTTTGAATTGTATAAGCGCCTTCACAGTATCCGCTCCTGTAAGTAGATCGTCTACGTAGAAGTCCCTTCTTATAATTTTGCTAGCGTTTTCGTACTGGTGTTTCATTTGCTGTGCTATCTCTTGCAGACACCGAATAGCTATAAATGATGGACATGCCGTAAGTGATGGTGTTGAGCTCAAACACACGTATGGGCTCTTCATTATCCCATCTCCACAAAATACATTGTAATTTACGATCATCTTCATGTACCAGTACCTGACGATACATTTTTGTGATGTCAGCTGCTATAGCGTACTTATGTTGCCGAAAGCGAATGAGAATGGCAAACAGATTATCTTGTATAATTGGTCCTACCATCAGTATATCATTTAGTGATTTTCCGGATGATGTTTTGCTTGATGCATCAAATACTACCCTTACCTTAGTTGTAGTGTTTTCCTCCTTCCTTACTACGTGATGTGGAATAATGTATATTTGCTTCTTGTATTCTTTACTATTCCGAATTTCGGTCATATGTCCCAGCCTTAAATATTCCGTCATGAATGCGTGATAACATTCCTTCAACTCTGGTTCCCTTTCTAGTTTTCTTTCCAGAATTTTTAGTCGTCTTTCTGATGATTTGTATGATTTTTCTAATTCCTTTGTCGTATCTTCGAGTGGTAATCGCACTACAAAACGACCTTCTTCATTTCTCTGGTACGTAGAAAGAAAATGCTCTTCACAATGTGTTTCTTCTGTTAACCGTTGTATTGGTAGTTTCACTTCTTCAATTTTCCAGAAATTTTCTAATTGGTGCTGTAACATACTAAGCGAAACTCCACAGTATGCTTCTTGATTTAGTTGCTTTACATTGCCAATATGCATGGGACCTGAAATTATCCAACCCAATATGGTTTCTTGTAGAACCGGCTCATTTTTGGATTGACGTATTTGTCTGCTGCACATGAGCTCCCAGAATATAGATGCACCTAATAGTATATCTATTCTTCCTGGAATAAAATAGCTTGGATCAGCTAATGTTATGTTCGGAGGTATATGCAAATGAGTTTTGTTAACCTTAAACATTGGCAAGCGCTCAGTGATTTGATTGATCACCAGGAACGGAACTTTAAACCGACATGAGTTAATTCGAGATTCAATTGTAGCATGTATCCTTTGAATCGTATTGACCGCTGTGTTGCTAATGCCCATAATAGTCGTGTGAATAGATTTTGGTTTCAAGTGTAATTTTTCGCTCATATCTCTTGTCATAAAATTGAATTGCGATCCACTATCGAGTAGAGCCCTATATTCGTGTGGATTTCCATACTGATCGCTAATATAAATAACGGCTGTCGCGAGAAGCACTTGAGTTGATCCCTTTACACTACAATGATTAAGAACCATGGACTCTTCTGAATTTGAGGCCAGAGCCACTTGTGTTGTCTGATTAGTATTATTCGTTTGTATTTCATTTTTGTCTGATTTTTCATTAACAGCCAGGTCTGTTCTATGCAATAATGTATTATGGTAACCCTTACACGTTTTACAACTATTTGATTTGCAATTTCTCCCATGAAAGGTCCTTAAACATTTTATACATAGCCGTTTTCGCTTTACTTCTACTAATCTGTCCTTCACGGCCATTTTTAAGAATACTTAACAGTCTTGTATTCCATGATTACCGGAACATGTTACGCATGACGAATCGCTTGAGGATACGTACGATTGACTTAAATTTTTATGTTGATTCCCGCCTGATTTATTATCTCTTTTATTATGATAAATAGCACCTTGTGAAATTTGATTTGCACGATTTACCGCTTCTAAAAATACACTACGATTGATAAGGTAGTCTGTGAAATCGATTAACGTCGGAAACTCATCTATTGCTGACCGTTTTGACTCCCATTCTCGCCGTGAGCTCTTATCAATTTTTGGTAAGCTAATGTGTATAATAATCGTACCCCAACTATCAACCGGTTGGTCGAGTTTTGCCAGCAATTTCGTATATTGAGATATATTGTCTGCTAATTGTCTAAGATCTGCATGCGATTCTTTAGTGATAGCCGGCATATCTATCAACATTTAGATAAGATGCTGCACAATTAGTCGTTTGTTCTCGTATCTCTTTTTCAACAAGTTCCATGCTAGCGTATAATTGTCGTTTGTGATCTCTAACGCATTGATGACCTTGGCAGCTTCACCTGCTAATGCAGATCTTAGATAATGCAGTTTTTGTACATTAGGTAATGCCGCATTCGAATCAATAAGAGACTCAAACAAATCGCGAAACGGAATCCAACGCTCATAACTTCCGTCGAATTTCGGCAAGTCTATATTAGGCAATTTTACAGACGGTCGCACTATCACCTGTGGTCCTTGTGCAACTGGTATAGCATTAATCTGAGCGATTTGAGGAACGGGCATTTGTTCAGTTATGGACAATTTACGCATTCGAAATTATTTCATGAAAGCAACCTTCAAAACTAATTCTTTCTGCTTCTTGTTCAACCGATCCATCTACGTCTTCAATTTTATTTTGAATATAATCGAACTCTGTCCATAACTGTTCAGCCTTTTCGAGTCGACTATTCAATTCTACTTGTTTATTAGGATCTTCATTAAGTCGCGCAAGAAAGTTTTTAAATGTAGTAAGCTTCGCTCGAATTCTACCCCGTTGTCTAATTAACTGTGCTATTTGTTCCATGTCGAACGTTTATTGCTATACTTAACTTAAACTAACCTTAATACGCAGTTTTATTGTTAGTGTACAGACTATATTTACGTATTTGGTCAATCGTGCCGTCTTCACAATGAGCTTGATTCCGTGGAATGTGCAAAATTTTCGTTTCTCGCCCTGGTAGAGAGAGAGAGAGCGTCGTGCGTCGTCCGTAAGAGAAAGATGGCTATAGCTCGCCTGAGCTAGAGAGAGAGCGCACCGTGCGTCGTCCTTAAGAGAAGGACGGCTATAGCTCGCCTGAGCTAGAGAGAGAGAGCGCCGTGCGTCGTCCGTAAGAGAAAGATGGCTATAGCTCGCCTGAGCTAGAGAGAAAGAGCGCCGTGCGTCGTCCTTAAGAGAAGGACGGCTATAGCTCGCCTGAGCTAGAGAGAGAGAGCGCCATACATAGTCCGTAGGAAAGGGACGGCTATAGCTCGCCTGAGCTAGAGAGAGAGCGCGCCATGCGTCATCCTTAAGAGAAGGACGGCTATAGCTCGCCTGAGCTAGAGAGAGAGCGCGCTGTACGTAGTCCGTAGGAAAGGGACGGCTATAGCTCGTCTGAGCTAGAGAGAGAGCGCCGTACGTAGTCCGTAGGAAAGGGACGGCCTTAGCTCACCTCGTTACTCGTGTAATCGCGAGAAATGAATTTGTCTGGCTGTAGATTTTCTGCAACGACTATGATGTTCGTGAATCCTGATGATTCCTTACACACGTAATGGCGGTTCGTTCTATTGAACATTCCACATTCTTTGTGTGGATCCGGCTCGAAGGACCAATGTTTGGGCCGTGGTTGTATTGTTACGGCCTGTATGAGTGTTCGGGAGTCAGGGATCTTTGGTCAGTCACTTTATCTAGACGTTACTTTTTCTTATATATTTCCTTGGCAAATACAGTCTACGTTACAGAGGCACGAGTGTCTTGTTGAACAAATGTCGCCATACTGATTTTCGCTCGTTATTATAGGTCGATCCCGATCTTCGCGTATAGATGTCAGGGTTATCAGATCTTAGATAATACAGTTAAATTGGACATAACACATGTACATTATAAATATTATATTATAAATATATATATATATATAAATTAATAAATAAAGGACGGCAGTAAGAAAAAGAATCCTACAGAAGAGTAGACTTAAAAAACATGCACTTTTGATACACATACAGATATTGTTTTTAGATTTTAAATAATTTTTTACTTCAATGTTATGCATTTACCTGAATTTTTGTAGCACTTATACACTGATCTAGAAAAAAACACTGATATGATGACTGTGTTGAATTATCATAATTATATGGTGAGATCAAATGCCTCAATATTGTAGAAAAGTAACACATGAGTTAATAACATTGTGACTATTATGGATATTTTGATTTTGAATATATAGATCTACAAGAATAATAAAAAAGAATAATAAAAACAATTATTATTTATCAATTCTGGAGTAAAACTCATTGTCAGTTATTAACCCTTTCGGTACCAACGCCGATTATAGTACGCATCGACGTAACGAGCATCACCTCGTGTTTTAAAGCATCGTACAAATTTATATTATTAGTTGTCTGTTAATTATTATCAACGATTCTTACTAAAGTTTTTTATTGTTTCATTGTTTCTATTTAAATTGATTTATTAACTTTAATTCCGGAGTCTGCAGTACAGAGAAAGCTTACTCGCGGTAAGCATACGTACGCGATAAGGAAAGGGTTAAAAATATAAGCCCTTTTGCAGTATATATTTTCTAAGCCTATTCATGCGACAAGATACTTTATATTCTCTCTTTTAAATAACTGCAAATGAGCCAGAATTTACATTAGAATGATTTACATTAGAGTTTGTTAATGTACTTGTAACTTTTTTTATCAGCTAGATTAAAATAGTATTCTGATAAAAAACTTGTAAAATATGCTGTGCCTTTTTACTGAACAAATTATTATGTTGTATAATTACATCAGTTCTCAAAGTAATAATGACAAAAAGCGAATGAATAAACGTGTGTTTTACAATTCATCACACACAATTGATAGAGTGAAAAAAACTTTGAATTTCATTTATTTCTTGCGCATATTGCAAGTAAACTTTATATACAATTTTTCTTGTATAGGAAATGGTGAGATAAAATGCCTCAATATTGTAGAGAAGTAACACATAAGTTAATAACATTGTGACTCTTTTTAATATTTTGATTTTGAATATATGGATCGACAATATAAAAAATAATTAAAACATTTATTATTTATCAATTTTAGAGTAAAACTCATTGTCAGTTATTAAGCCTTGTATAGGAAATTTTATAACATTATCTTTGATTTAGTTATACATGGCAGACATATATTAATTATATCGTAAATCATTCAGGAATCAATTGGTATAGAAACACATGTAGTTATTTTTAAAATAAAATTACTTATTGCAAATACATTCAAAGATTACATAAATAAAAAGGAAAGATTAGCCATCGTAAATTTGTTTGTAAAATAACGTTTTAAAGTAGATAACTCGGTATTTTTATGCAAATGTGATTGCATACATTGTTCCTTATATGCAATCTTATGTAATACCTTATATATAATAGTATAGAAGTCAGTTTGTAACCGTTTACACCGTAGAATACTACCTACTAACTTGTTCAGCAAATGGTGAGGAATTTTTGTATTCTTTAGAGGAGTTTTGTAGAGTCTTAGCCTAACATCCATAGTTCAGCTATCAACTTACAAGTAAGACAAACACACCTGTGTGAAGTTAGCCCCCCAATATTAAAAAATTCAAAATTTTCTTTTTGCTAACGTTTGCCCATCGTTTGCCCATGAATGCCCCGTTGGAATTTTCGTTTGCCCTCTTTTAGTTTAAAAAATATAGGCAAAACAAATTTTGGGGGGCCAACTTTACACTAGCCCCTCAACATTGAAAAATCTAAAATTTTTAAAACAAAATTAATTTGCAACACGTTGCTCGATATTTATATCCATTTTACAATGAGTAACACACGTCACAAACACCGTTCATGCGAAACATTTGAGCGCTGCTTGAATTTGACGTAGCTTGTTCAAACTTTACACGGAGTGCGCGATAAGTTCAATATACTTTCAAACGTACAGGCGAATTGCGCCACTAATATTGGATTTAAAAATTCAGTCCAAGAACTTTAGGAACATACCGTGTATAATAATCAATCAATGTAAAAATGATAATATAGTCATTTCTTCGTATACGCGCACTTGCAATTACAATATTTCTCAGTACTTAAAAAAATACTGATGAGTACATATACACCCAGGACGTGCTCATATGTATGCAGTAATCGTGACAGCAGAAATAAATCTTGCAAACAATCGATTTTTGAGAGAAAGACTTTGGGCAAGCTTTCCATTTTAAAAATGATAATATTAAAAATTACATAAACTTTTTTATAAATACAGGTTCTTCAAATAAGTGCACATTTTTATAATAATTGTTGATTTGTTAAGTCAATTTTTGATAAAAATATGATGTAAAATTATTATTTTATTTATTTATTATTGAAAGAATGTTTGTTAAGTCAATTTTTAATAAAAATTTAATGCGTATTATTTATTTATTTATTTATTCAAAAGAGTATTCAAGTTCTAATGTTTAAAAGTTTTCATCAAATCAATTAAATAATGACTAAAATCTTAGTGAAGAAAATCGAGTTATAAATAATTAATTATAATAGAATATTTTCTATATTTATACTACTAGAGCACTTCTCTTAATTCGGGCAAACAGCAAAAAACACTAATAAAACTCAACAGTTATGATTTCTCTAGTAAGATCAATGTTAAATATATTAATTTCTTCTATTTCAATTGGCTCTTTTCTCATGTATTTTGGAAAAATTAATGTAATATTTCGAATATATAAGATTCCTAATATTTACAAACAAGTAACTGTCAACTTTGCGAATAATATTCGCCAAGGTGATAGTTACTTGTTTGTAAAAATTAATATTTTTGAAATATTTCGAATTTTTTCAAGTGACTTTAATCAAGTATTATCAAATTTTATGATTGTAATAAAATGTAATAAAATACTTAATTTAATTTGTTTCAGACAGAACTTACGATGGTACTCGTGGAATTAATTGCTATTTTCATCGCAGTTTTGATCGTTATATATATTTATTATAAATATGTGGTATTCAATTACTGGCGCAAAAAAGGTGTTTTTTATGTGGAGCCTGTTGTGCCAACAGGTAATATCGGATCTTTAGTGGCTAGCAAAATATCGATAGGTGAGTAACTTTTTTACAGCATAATGCATTTATTTGTGTGTGCAATCTTTTTACTCTATTTGTTTTCTTCTTTATCTTATTTGAGACAAAAAATAGTGGAATTGAAAGAAAACATTTTCTTAACAGGCCAGTTTTTCCACGATCTCTACATAAAATATAAAGATCATCGTGCTTTTGGAATATATGCATTTTTCAAGCCAAATCTGATAATTACTGATCCTGAGCTTATTCGGGTAGTGCTGACAAAGGAATTCAAACATTTCCATGATCGCGGAATATTCTCCAACGAAAAGATTGATCCATTGACCGGTAATTTGTTTCTATTGCCCGGGAAGAAGTGGTGGAATTTACGCGTCAAAATGACGCCTACCTTCACTTTGGGAAAAATAAAACCAATGTTTGCGATTGTGAAAATGTGCGGTGACGAATTGATAAGTAGTGTAGAAAACGTAGCACAAACAGAAGATTGCATCGAGATAAAAGATTGGTTTGGAAGGTAAGATTCACAAAAAAATTCAACGACTTCGTCCCGATATTTTTCTCTCCTACATCTTTTTAGTAGGATAAGGAGGAGTTTCTAAAATTCTAAAAAATGAGAATAATAATCTTGGTAAAATACACCAAGAAAAATATGTACTCTGTGCACTCATCAATTTCGCAGAAAAAATTATTTATACGAAATTGACGCATCAACATCCGCGTTGGCTCTTATTCGCGAATTCCCTAGTTGTTTATTTAAAAAAATCCCTTTGTATACACACACACACACACACACACACACACACACACACATGTGCATATATATATATATATATATATATATATATATATATAAGTATAAAGAAAAATTTTTAATATTATGGTAATTTATTAAAAATGTCGGGAAAATAAATTTATAGGTACACAACGGATATAATTATGTCGATAGCTTTTGGAATCAAATCCAAATGCATAGAAGAAGGCGACAATGAGATTCGATATTGGGGAAAAAAGATATTTGAAGTGCACCCCTTGTGGACCGCCTTATCTGCGTTCACGCCCCAAGTAATGAAGTTTTTTTCTATCCCTGCAACTTCCCGAGGCGTCACCAAATTTGTTATAAAAACATTTCGGGAAAATATGGAATACAGACAAACGCATAAGATCGTCAAGCATGATTTTATGAATCTGCTCATACAACTTATGGAAAAGGGCTATGTTGAATCCGATGATAAAGATATCGACAAATCTTGTAAATATATAACTATAGATTTGTTTTAATTTAATAATTCTTATTTTCCCAACGCGCTCATCTTATTCGTTAAAATAAATTTTATTTTTGAAAATAATACGTATTTCTACATATATTTATACGCATTTCTTATTTTAATTAAATATAAGCAATGATACACATATGTATATTGAATATTTTTAAAAGAATTGAGATTATAATGTAAAATAATTTATTCGTACATAGCAACCACAAACGTGAACAAGCTCACTTTGTTACAAGCGATTGCGCAAGCTTATTCCTTTTTTGCCGCTGGCTTCGAAACTTCTTCGACCACAGCAACGTTTTGTTTATACGAATTAGCTCAACAACAGGACTTGCAAGACAAACTTTGCAAGGAAATTGACGAAACATTAAAAAAGCATGATGAACTGACGTACAATGCTTTAAACGAAATGACATATCTTCACAAAGTAATAAATGGCAAGTTGATTTTCTCAATAATAAAATCGGGATCAATTACATGTTTATTAATTTCTCTTACAAACGAATTATTAACATTCTACTTACAACCAGGAATTTATACACATTGATATTTCATGAATTGTATATTATATTTAAATATACATGTATTACACACAGTAGTATCCGATTATACATATATTGCAGAGACATTGAGGAAATATCCGCCTTTACCTATTTTAAATCGCATCTGTACCGAGGAAATAAATCTCCCAACAACAAATATCCACGTGCCAAAAGGGATGACAATCAGTATACCGTTACTGGGATTACATCGAGATCCCTCGATATATCCAGAACCCGATAAATTTGATCCTGAACGATTTAACAGAGATAAGATAGCAGCCAGACATCCTTATGCTTATTTGCCATTTGGAGGAGGACCACGAATTTGTATCGGTGAGAATAAGTAAACCTTTCTATCTAGTTTGTAAAATCTTATTTTTTGTTATTTTTCGTCTTTTAATTTTTGTATATATTGTTCACAGTAATTTTTTATTAAATTATCAGTAAGAGAAACATTAATTAATATCTATATTTTAAAACGCGTAGCATAAAAAATATTAAATATTGTACATTTATTTATTGTATTGTAAATATATATATATATATGTATATACTATGGTTAAAATAATATCGTCAACCTAATATTAAGCATAGACTTTTAAATATAAAAAAAATATATATATATCTTTTTTTTTAATACTTAAAAGTCTACTCTTAATATTAGGTTGACGATATTATTTTAACCATAATTATTGAAGAATATTTAATGAATAAGAATGATTTAATTTAAGAAGAATTATACATATGATTTCTTGGTAAATATCTATAATTGCTACTGCAGCGAAAAATCAATTTTTTCAATACTAATCAACAAAACTATCATAGAAATGAAATGTAGAAGCTGAAGAAATAAAGATATTATTTAACAATTAGGTATATATAACATTGTTTCAACGTCTATTATACGTGTATTAAATGATATATATACGTAAATAAATTTATTTATGTAATTTTGTTATTTACAACTTCTTAAAAAAGACTTGCCCTCCTTAAAGGCATTTATACATTTCATTTCTATAGTAGTTTTGTTGATTGGTATTAAAAACAAAAATTGATTTTTCGCTGCTTGAATTGATCTTACCTGATTTTAGTTACTGAATATTGAAATATATAGAGCTTTATTAATTTTTAATAGTTATTGGATTAATTATGCATAATTATATTATTAAGATATTATAAATATATTTTAATTGTATTTTACGTAGAAATCTTATCAACCTTATACATTTTTTAAAAAATTCTAAAAAAGAAATTTTATATTTAATTAATAAATTATCAATTATGTACTATAGATGCAGCAGTAAATATTATCTTTAAACTATAATATATTATTATATGTATATGATTTTGATAATTATAGATTCTTTGTAAATTCTATGGCAAGTAAATTATCTACTATTAATTATCTTATTAATAACAAAAATAAATTTGTATAATTGTCATAAAGTCTTATTGCTTTTATTACTTATTAATATTAATTTTCAGGTTCGAAATTTGGTTACATACAAACTAAGGTTGGAATCGTGAGTCTTCTATCGAGATTCAAATTCAAACTTGATCCTCGAACTACGGTTCCGGTAAATTTCATTGAAAACCACGCTTCGCTTACAGCCAAGGATAGTATATATCTTACTATCGAGCCGCGATAAAAATTAACAAGTACTTTTAAATATTTTAGTTTATTAAAAAATATCATATATATTACAATTATAATTTCTCGTTTACTATTATATATTTTGTGCTTTTTTATTATATTTTGTTATTTGTAATATCAAATGAAAATGTTGAGCAACTTTTATGAGTAATTCTTATTGTTAGTTTTATAGACATGTAATTATATTTAATTATAAATCTAAATATTTATGTATTTAAATAAATGTAAATCTTTTCCTACTTCTCAACTTTGAATTATTCATGTATAATTTTAATACACATGTTTATGTTAAAGTCAAAATTGAATTTTGTCAAAACCTCTATAAGTATATTTTTCGTACTACTCTATAACTCGAAGACTTTGTAACTCAAAATATTCGCTAACTCGAATTATTTTCTATTCCTTTAAGATTCAAGTAAGTTAGCGAGATTCGACTGTATTGACATAAAATTATTAAAATATAAAATAAATTAATTAATTAAAATATACAAAGAGAGAGAGTGTATATGAAATTTATTTACATCTTATATTCTTACATTTCTAACAACAGCATGTATGTATTATTAAAAATTGATCAATCATGCTCGCGAAAAGTCAAACGTATATCTAGTGAAAAAGAATGTAAACATATATGAATTTGACATTACTATAGACACGTGATGGTTCAATTTCTCAGTGACTTCTTATCGCATGAAATTAAATGCATTCGGAATATAATTGAGATATGCATTAACAGCATCGACAGGAGTAATTGACAAGAAAAATTCCAGCATCATAGTTCTCAACATTAATGAACTCTCATTCGTTGATTGATATGTCCGTATACGCACAAACACAATTACATTTCAAGAGAGACAAAGACAGCGTTATTGCGTTCGAAAATTCCCAGTTTGCTCCAGCTGGAATTTGAAATCTATAATTCACATTACGTACATTATATATTTTATATATATATATATATATATATATATATATATATATATATATTATATATTTATGTGTTTTGTACTAGAATAAATGTATTTACATATATTTTTTATGTCTTTTACTTAATGCTTGGCTCTTACGCGGTTTAGCAGTCACTGAATATTGAAACCTATAGAGCTTTATTAATTAATTATTATTGAATTAATTAGGAATAATTATAGTTTATTAAAATATTATAATTATATTTTAGTTAATTATATTTAAAAATTTAATCTTAAATATCAACTTTAAATATTTTTTGAAAAATTCTAAAAAGGAAATATTTAATTAACAAATTATTATTTGTATATATATAATAAAACTTCTCTCTGTATATACACATATTTCAGAGAGAAACCTGAGAGGCATCATGTCCCACATTGTTCTTGAGATGCTTTTTCTCTGCAGTACAGTGGTGCTAACTGACATGTCAGTTTTATAGCCGAAACTACGTAGCTGGATCTACTTTTCGGTGCCATAGTAAAACGACCGATTGGTTTGTGTCTGTGCTAGACACAATTGTGGATCTCAAAAGTATGAAACATATACATATACATATATATATATATATATATATATATATAACACATATATATCATGACGTTACCATCTCGCGCGTCCACCGAACCTCTCCGATCGTGAGTTGGAGATGAAATCGGGGTGAACTCGGCGTGAACGATTATGCCAAGTCTGCTAATTGCGAAAATCTCCAGAAAGACGTTTTTCGGAAGTAATACGTTTTTATGTTATTAATACTTTTTTTCTGCAATTTTATTTTCAACACGCGTTTATTGCTCGGCAGCTTTATCGAAGAAAATAAACATTAACGGAAAAGGAAAACATTCTGAACATCCATTCTTAGGATATAAGACGACCTTGAGGGATAAAAAAGCGATTTAACTGGCGAGAATCAGCCCGACACAGCGTGATCGGAAAGAATCGGAATGCGCAAAATCCACAGAACGATCCTCGCGCAAGGAACCAGGGCTGTATGGATTTGCACCCCCAAGAGGCGTCCCGCGGACTTTTTTTGGCGAAGAAGTTGGCGTGTCACGACTGGCTATTATCATCGACGATGGATCCTAATAATATTTCCGATCGAGATAAAAGATTCCGACCTTAGCAAAAAGCTCCTCGAAGGAATTTCGACAGATTTGGCGTGTCGTAATCGGGGGTGCGTATACTGTCGATACTTTCTTGAGGGCGCGACTCGCCAGCGAGACGGCGTGTCGCTACGTAATTGGCCATAATTACGCACCCCGTGTGCGCAGGATTAATCGGGCTATCGATCCGGGATAGAAGGATCCGCGATCAGTCTGGTCCGAGCACTTGATTGAGGCGAATCCTGGAAACCCCATCGAGCAGAGAGAGCCAAGGAACTCAGGCAAAGGACTGCAGGACTCTCGTGAACATGTATTGTGCCGGTGAGTTATCTGCACAGATTTCTATATATTACTAAGTGCATTTAATAATTAATATAATTAGATAATTTTAGAAATTTAGAAATTTTTATTTGCGGCAGAAAAAACACTTTTAAGGGGTGAAATTACTACCGATATATAAAGCGGTTTTTACGAAAAAAAAGCTTTGTATAAAACATTTTTTGATATCTCTTATAATTTTCGAGATATAGCGAGAAAAGGAAAAAGCCGTTTTATATGTATATAAGGGATGATGTCATCTCTTAAAAATGTTTCTCCGCCGCAACTGAAAATTTGTAAATCCATTTATTTGTTCATTTTCTAAACGTTTTAAAAAAATTTCAATAGGTTTTTATATACCTTTCTTCATGTTTCAATATTGTTTTAGAATGTCTTAGTAAAATATCTTTTCTCGAAAAATAAATGTTGCAAACATTTTAAAGGAGATCGTTTCTTTGTTGGATGTTTGCTTGAAATGACCTTTCTTTTTTTTCAATTGGCTTTGTCCTCAGTTTCTTTCTTTTCTTGCACTCCTTTACGAGATTTCTATAACTAAATTGTTATATTAAATGTATATTATTATAGACTGTTATAATATATATATTATTTATTTATTATTTCAAAAGGAGAAAATTAAAAATTGAAGGAATAACACGCTATACAAAGTAACGTATTTAATATGTTTCAATAATGTTTCTTTGTAACGTGAATTGTTTTAGAGATGTATACAGAAACATTTTAGAGAGGTAACATAAACGGTTAATGTCCGCATTAGATACTTACATATAAAACGTTATAGAAACATTTCGTAATAATAACACTTCATGAAATAATACATGGATTAATACATTTATTTATTTAATTGTATAAGTATAACTCGCAATTTATTAAAATAATTATTATTTTAATTTAACATTTATATAAAACATAAAGTAATAGAAATTGAAGATTACAAACTCTCTATGAAAAATATTTTATTTGAAACGAAACATAGATGAAGCAAAAAAAACATCTTTCTTATTATCATAGAATAATATTAAAGTATTACGTAATATATAAATATTTATATCGATAATATTAAAATAGTATTTAAAATAATATAAATATTATATAAAATAATTATTGCCATTATATAAATATACTATTTTAATTTGAATTAATTATCTAATTATTAATTTCATGTATTAAATGCTATAGAAAATAAACTTGTGGAATAAAAAGTCAAATTTTTTTGTTTAAAAATAAAAATGAAAACATTATATGTTATACGTCTTTTCTTGCATTTTCATTCCTTGTATTATCACGATTTAATCGCAGGATTGATTGTCTGAACTATACTTTCAAAATCTCTTCAAATTATGCTTCTGTTATAGTAGAACAAATATTTTTTATGGCATCTGAAGAAATGAATATTTATAAGATAAAAAAATCAAATAAATAAAAAATAGAATATATGTAATATATGGGGAAACAATATTTTGTATGCAACTTACTCTTCATGCACATAATTAATTTCAAATGTTTTAATTTAAAATTATTTTTGCTGCAGTCTAAGAGCACTTTGAAGCTAGATTATTTGTGAATAATTTTTGCAATATTCTTTTTATTGCATCTTTCTCAATTGTTCCACCAATCATATAGTTAACATATTAATCTAAATTATTATTTTTTATTCATGATATTCCTAACGCATTAAATATTTAAAAACAGAGATAAAATTGTACATACCGGCTGTGACTGTGTGTTATCTGAAAAATATTATTTATGTTTTATATTGCTTATTAATATTATCTAAAAAAGAATTATCTTATATGAAAATAAAATAACACTCAAGAGAATAATTATATTCATTTATCAAGCACAAAAAATAATTTCCATAATTTCCAAGAAAATATTTTATACCATTTTCATTTTTTTTCTAAAATGCGAAATGAAACTTTTTTATTTCTTAATCCACGGCCTAATTGAGATTCCGATTCGATATTGCTTTTGTCTTCCATTAACCTTCTCTCCTTTTGGAGAGCACGTTCATATGAATCTATAAAAATTAATTTTTTTCAAGATGTCATTAATATTTTGCACACACACAAAATAAAAATTTATGTACATACGAGGTGTCAAAAGTTCCAAGCAAACTTTGTGATTTGATAAAAAATCTGAATAGAAAGTTTCCTTTAAAACATATGTAAAAATTCCTTGAAAAATTCTTACAGCGATATGTAAGCATAAAAAATGTTTATATTAGGCAATTTTCCTTGCAATGCAACGGGACCTGTATATAAAAGAAATTGTCTAAATTCTGTTGCTTTCCAATGTTCTGCATCTTCTATAGCTCTTGGTAGACGACAAAACTTCTCAGAGATATATTTTCGGAAAATTTTCATAGTTTTTGATATTGAATTTATATCATGATCATTTAATTTTAATTGACTTATTCCCTTTTTTCCAGACCAAAATAATATAAGTGTTTTCATAATACCAAGGCATACTAAATGCATATAATCGAGCGGCACATTACTAACTAAACCAATTCCTATCTTTTCTAAAGGAGTAGAACCTTTATGATGTTCTTGTTGTGAATGTAAAACAAAATTTTCATTAGTTCTTAATGTGACATCAAGTTCTGGAAATGTCATTTTGCCTCTAAGATATTTACTCTTTTGCGTACATTTATTGCAACAAAAATACCGTCTATGAGATTTTATTGATAGAACAAATGCTGTAGCAGGTACATCACAAATAATTTTTGTTAATATTGACCTAACAACTTTATTCTTTATAGTAATACCATTTTCTCTTAAAAACAAATATTCTTCCACAAATAAATTTAAAAAATCCATTACCGATTCTGGTTTTTTTAATCCATGATAAATACCTACAATTAAAGGTTCTGAAATTTCTAATAAATCAATTGACATTAAAATAGGCCGAAATTGACTCTTTGATGATTTGCTCAATAGTAAGCCATCAATATTAATTGTTAACAGAAAAATTATTAAATTCTTTGTTAATGTATTTTATATATATATATATATATATATATATATATTTAGATAAAGAATTTTTGAAAGCATTAAGTGTGCACTAATAAAGATAACACAATTAAGTATTAAAGATTGAAAAAACTTGCTGTCATTAATAATTTTATACCAATTTTATTCTATTTTAATTATTTAATACAATGTTTGGATACTAATAATAATTTTTCTTTATTACAGTATTCGAACGTTAATTTTAATTGTTATAACAATATAACAATCTTTTGAATCAATTCAGGAGATACTTATTAAAATATACGTATGTATACCTATTTATTGGATTATCATATTTGTATCGCAATGTTCTAATTTCTCGACAATTCAAATGTATTAAGCAATTAAAATAAACTAAAATTTGTAAAAATTATTATAACAGCAAGCTTTTTGCATTAAGTTTTTTTATTCTTTAATATTTTAATTGTATTAATTGTGTTTAATTATGTATACATATATATATATATATATATATATTAATACATAAAATGCTTTCAAAAATTCTTTATATAAAAACATATTTTGTGGGTACACGGAGAAAATTTTATATTAGTTTATAATACATTTTTATATCATATTTTACTATTTTTTGTATTATCGGTGGGCCATCATGACTTTATAGAATAAATTATAAATCACATAGTAAAATTTAAAACTAAGGCACTTATTTAACATATTTTACTATTTTACCACAGTAAAAATTTGCAACTGTAAAGTAGCGTTTAGCATCAGGAGTAAGATTTAAAAAAATAGGTTGCTAACTTTACACTTGATGTCAAGATTCTGAACAGCTCATTTGCTTTGTTTTTAATGAAGAACAACATTTTGAAATCTGAAAAATGAATGTTTTTTTTATGAGTTATTTTTGAGACTCATTTATTTAAATATTATTAATTGCATTAAATAATATTAATATTATTATAAAATATAAATGAGGGTTTAAGTGTGCATATATATTTTTGGATAACACTTGAATTTTTTTTTATTACTAAATATACATATTTCATCCCATTATAGTAGCCTGTAGAATAAATAGTTTTTATAATTCATATCGTGTAGTTTTACTTAAATGTATGGAAATTTAAAAAGAATAATATTTATTCTTTTTTAAATTATACTCATTTTTGTAATATAAATTTTAAAACTTTTTGTTTCAAAGTGTGCCATTTTTACAAAAATTATTATAATTTAATTTGCTGATGTTTAACGATTAACAATGCGTTTCATACATGTTGAAAATCCGTATTACTCTATTCGTTGCAAATTAATTACTATAATAATTGATTATGATTCTTACGCCAAACACATGTAAATCTGGCGAGTTTTACAATTGCAAGAAGGACTATAGGACTACATATTAAAATATTTGAGGCCGATTCATGTCTAATGGACAAACTTTCTGTGAGTCGCCCAGAAAATACATAACACGCCAATCAAGCTGGTGGAAAACAAAATGGAGATACTACCCACGCACGATCCGAAGACTGTATAATTGTCATCGAATTTGATACAAGGAACAATTGCTTGTATCATTAACGACAGCTCTCCTCTTCCTGTTCTGATCGTCCTGTTCTCTCAAAGTTCCGACCAAATACTTGGAAGTGTGTGAATTCATCAGCCTCCTTTGCCGTCGACATTAGCGGCAATCACGAGACTTTTATATCAACCAATCACGGTTGTAACGTATTTTAACAAACGCACACCATTGAAGAAGCTGGGAGCAACCTCATCGCCAGATAAAAATCACAATTTCTATTACAGAAACAATCTTCAACAATCAAATGATTGCGGCATTGTCGCCAACCAACAAATCTATTATGAAACATACTTTCCATTCAAAATCAAATACGGCGGAAAGTATGATATTACGGTAGCGCATGATGTCGAAAGTGCCATACTCGCCTAACTGTTGATTTATGTGGCTCAAGTCAAGTTATCACCTTGCACGACAATAAAGACTACCTAATATTGGTTAATAATATTAATTAATAAATATTGGTGATCGTAGCACAGTGTCTTGTGTATCTTCTGGGTCGAAGAACCTAGATTCAAATCTGATAAAAAACTTTGGACTCATTTGATTGTCACCTCTAGAGACGAGATAGTAAACTGCGGACCGCAGATGTAATATATATGGACAGGTCACCAGCTTCGGAAAAGCAAGGAAGAATATAGTGGCAAATCGAAATTTTTATCGCTGACGGATCGACGAAGATAAATCAGTGGACATCCGTCTTCTTGACGAAGGGTCCATCGCCTTATCATTACAAGGAACCGGTTACGATGTACATCACGTTTGGTCATGGAAAACGGATACCAAAGTCCATTGAGTGAAACTTGGAGCACGCAATGATAATGAATACAACGAACATATTATCTCTCATCATATCGACCTGTTCGATCGTCTTTGCTCTGGGTGTAGCGTATTTTATCGATCAATATAGAAGATTATCCAACAGTTTTCTGCAGTTCGCCAATAGTCATTACAACACGAGGCGGGATCAAGCTATCTTCGCAAGGCACAATAAATGATTTAGAAGAAAATTTAGGAATTATTTTAAAAAGAATATTTACATGTTAATAATTAAAGTTGTGCTAAGACACTATTAATATAATCATTTTGAATATGTACATAGTTACATAAGCTGCGCTTAGGATAGTTGCATAAACACTTTTCACATCCTTTATATACGTTGTGGAAATACATGTATATATTACAAACAATCAAGATGATTATCTGGCGTGTAGAGAGGCCATTGCATAAATTGCTTTCTTAATATAAAGAAACCAAGACAGCTACAGTTAAATAAAGTTTCATCTAACAATAAGAACGAAAAAAGATACCAGCAATTATATAGTAAATATTTTTTATGATTCGCGAGATTGTGAGATATTCGAGATATTTAGAGATTTACACATTTGACGAGATGCATTTTTAATATTGTATTTATACGACTTGTATATATAAAGGAACTTTTTTTTAAATCTGATTCGTTGATGTGAAAATGAGTTCTTAGTATTATTGTATGAAAACTTTTCTTATTGAAAATTATATAAATATTTTAATAAATAAGTCTACAGACAGATATAAGTTTATATTTTGTGCGAAGAATAAAATAGATTACATTTTTTTCTATTTATGGCTCTAGGTATTTTGTAATTTCCGATATATCAAATATCTAAAATTAGTATATTTTTGCGAAGTATTTTAAAAATTACAAGTTCTAATCGCAAATGTTCTAGTTCTGAATTTTACTCGATAGTCGCGAACATCGCATGGCTTTAATTTGTGCATACGTATACGTATATATTTATATATTTAGTAAAAGTATATTAATTTAACAAATTTGATGTTTCAGAAGTTAGCTAAGGTCATACAGTTCTCACGACTCTATACTTGTCTTATCAAATGTAATTCAGAACTTCAACATTAATTGATTAGGACTTGATTACTTTCAGAACAAATTAAGAAAGGAAAGGGTGAAGAGAAATTTTTCAAGAAAAATCTCGAATTAAAATTTATTTAATGTTGATATAAAATTGCGAAAATTAGAATTAGTATTAGTTTTTTAAATCTTATAATATATAATTATTTTGTAAAAGTATATTAACCCTTACTTCATACTGATGGGTCATTTTTGTCTGTGATTTTTCTAACAACGTCAATTTCTCGAAAAAAAAATTATAAAATAATATATTTAAGTAAATTATTTTTCAAATTTATTACTTTAGTCTTTATATAAAATGTTCAAAGAAGGTATACACACACACATTTACATATAAATAAACTTATCAAAAATACGCCGACCCACCTGTACAGTTAAAAGGCGCCATAAATAACAATACAAAGTAAGAGTTAATTTAAAAAAAATTTATATCTCGGTAATTCTAATAATTAGGGTTATCATAAATTTTTAGGATTATCTTCGTAACTCTTAAAATACTAACTAAATTTTGCGCGGAAACTATTGAAATTCCTCAAAATAATTTCCGCAGCGAGGTTTAAAGTCGAATAACTTTAATTATTATTTGAATTGCGTTGAGTATTGAATAATAATTTAATTATCTTGTAAATTTTTTAATAAAAATATTAACCACATATTCTGAAATTGTGACAATAGGCAAAATCTAAACATCATACGAAACGGCAGAAAGATTGTAATTAGTTATCAGAATGAATTTATATAATTTTTTTACGTAATATCCAACAATATTTTTTATCAAGAACTCTAGTACACTTAAATACCAAGAAAATGAGCTCAGAACTATTTGATCTTAAAATCGAATGTAAAGTTAGCATTCTATTTTTTAAATGCTAATTATAAAGATGTTAATCGCCGAAACTTTTTTGATTCTCTAAAAACGGGACACACGATATTTGTATTTTTACATTCTATTCAGTTTATGGATTACTGAAAATGAATCAAACATGGCATAGAAATGTTCAATATAATAAAATAGAGTTAAAATACATATTTTAATAAGTTTAGATTGTTTCAATTTAAAATAAAAAAGGATTTTTTAATAAAAAAGGATTATAGTATTTTTTTAAATTTACATAATAATTTTACATAATTTTCTTTAATAAGTTTGTTTACAAATATAATTTTCAATTCTTATAATTAGAAACATATACTTAATATCTCCTAGTTTGATTAATTTATATCTATTATCTTCGATTATAGGAATTACATGTATGTGTTTTACTTGCGATTTCGATTCTCGTTGAAAAAATATTTTTGTATGGTCAACTCTAAAGCACTGTAATACAAAATACAAGGTGTCTTGTCTTTCAAAACAGAATTGGATTGATCCATAAACAGTCGATTGAGAGTTTATATTTATCTGCACTGTATAATTATTTGTTTTTGTAATTTTATATGCTTTTGATGTATAAATTTCATTATTAATTTTTGCTCGAGCATAAAAACACACATCTTTTTATTTATGTTTGGAAAGTCCTTCTCAAGAGCAACCACATTTAGTTGCTAGTATAATTTTATCGATGCAATTAAAACTGCTGCTAAATATGAAATTCATGAAGATTCAGTTTGAAAAATAAAGCGTAATAAAAAATTTGAATCGATAAAGCAAGAACTAAACCTACAAAGAAAATCATCGTATCCTATTTATATGGTAAGTATAAAGATTTGGACGATCAATTGATAAAATGGTATGTAGAGCAGAAAGAATCGGGAAATAAAATTACCCACGAGTTACTGCGTGAGAAAGCAAAAGAAATACAAAATAATATTGGGGCACCATCACCAACAAACCTTACGGTATGGCTGCAGTGTTTTAAAAAACGTTACAATATTCAATTACACATTTTATCTTTTTTTATTATCTGCTCTAGTAACAATTGCTTAATTGGTTACTCGAGCAGATAATAAAAAAAGATAAAATTTTATCAGGGATGGTTAGAGATAAAACCAACGAACTTATGGATAAGTTTGGTGAATCATCAACAAATGCTGCAAAAAGAAAGTGGCTACGTAGATTTCAAAATTGTCATGAGATTCTAACAAAACCTGATATTTTGCAAAATTTCGATAAAAAAAATGATGCGACCAATCTACCTGATTTGGATGAACAACTACTTACTTGGTTAATAGAACGGAAAAATTCAGAAGATATAATTTCACACAAAATGCTTATACGTTATAATAATCGAAGGTTTCGAAATAGGAATGAGATTTTGCAAAGGGATGATGATACCGATCAATCTGATGCTAAAACGTTTATTCAAGAATTCAGTCAGCGATTAGAGAAGGAAAATATTAGTAGGGGTAAAGGTCGATTTTTCTAATTAAACTACAAACAATAAATTTAGAAAGTATTTAATGCAGGAAATAATTTTATAACGAATTGATATCGTTAGGTACTTATTTTTGATGATTTTACTTATATATATTTATATTATGTCATCTGGGTACATCTTTAAAAATTTAATATTTTCTAAATCTATTTGCAGTATCTTCGAGCACATAATTAGCACATAATTCTAGTGTATTCGTTTTTTTATTTGCGATTCGTTAGAACTGTTTTCCAGAAGTGGGGGTGCTGGTTTAACGGCAAGTCAGCACCCCCATCTTTAATGTTATTTTCCTATTGAAGTGTAGAAGCACAAAATTTGCGCTTAGGGCAACTAATTAGCACTTAATTTTGCATTATATCCGAATCCGATTTTTCATGGTGGGAGTGCCAGGTTAATGAAGGTGTCAAACCAGACCTTATATGGAAAACTCTTCTTCATCTCTTGCTAGAACATGCAGATTTGTTTACTTGATGTCGGTATTTTTAATTAATAAAAGTTTCTTAAGCTCTACGTTTAAAATATTCATATTTTATTTTACGCGTGTGAAATTAATAATATAATAAAAACTTAAATGTTATTAACAAAAAAAAATTTGTAAAATAACAAATTTATTTTGAGTCTCATCCGCATAAATATAATTTTTAAATGTTTTCAATTTCTAATTTAATATCTTAAACTCATTTTTTCGCTTATGTTTAAAAAAATAAATATATTTTAATCGACAGAATTAGAATTTTAATGTCTTTTTAATATTAACATTTAGCCTACCGTCTGAAATGAGAATATGCAGAAAAGATTACATACTAGCCAAATGATGACACTTTATGGAACACTAATCATTTTTTATGTAGCTGTTATAATCAAAATTTCTACAAGCAATGAAGTCAAAATGTTACAACTGTACTCAGTCTATCCTACTAAATTCGTCAAATTGAGAAACTCATTATAAACTTCAAATATATATGTGAAAAAGTTTTATTGAATATTTTTGTGGCACAAATTATATTACAATACAAGTGTTTTCTTTGCATGATAAATAACAAATATGTTTTCAAGTTTAAATATACATGGAACATATAATTTAGAGCTTTAGAAAATTTAATTTTATAAAGGCTGCCAGATCTATACAGAATAGGACTTTAAGTCAATAAAGACCAATAAAGGTACAAATAATGGCACCATCTTATGTCCCCCTAGAAACCATACAACTTTTGTCTGAAACATTTTTTCAAATTTTCCATATTTTTCGAGATATTTCACTGGAGGAATTAAAATGGGACACCCTGTATGTATCACACTTACAATTTTGCTTTTCGTGTTACATTTTACTGTTTTGTATTATATTTTACTTTTATTGTTTGTATTATCGTTGGAAAATGTTATGAGTAATTTTTATAAGTAACTTTTACAATTAGTTTTAGAAAGATATTTATAATATAAAATTATATATAATTATTATTATATCTAAATATTTACATATTTAAATAAGTGTAAATCTTTCTCTACTTTTTAATTTTGAGTTATCCATGTATAATTTTGATGTACACTTTTATATATCAGTGTGAAAATTAAATTCCATCAAAATCTCTATAAATCGAATTTTTTCGCGTATATCGTCCAACGTCTTCTGTCTATCCGACCGATATTTTTTTGTCTCGCGATTAATACACGAAGAAAAGAAGGGAAATAAAATAACAACACGCAAATTCGAAATATAACCGAAGCTAACATAACGCGGATTATTACAAAATTATTATTATTAGAGCCCCACATTAATTAAATAAATTATTAAATTAAACATTAAGAAAAGATGAATCGTGAAATCTACCAGACGTAACAAAATCTGTATGTATTAGTTGAATGAGAAAAGTATCTTTTTTGTTTCTTATTTGCATCTGCACAATCATGCTCGCGAGAAATCGAACAATTACGTATATCTAGTATAAGAAGAATATAAACATATAGCATCATTTAGTAGACACGATTGATCAATTTCTCCGATTTATTATCGTATAAAATTAAATGCATTGGGAACATAATTGAGATATGCATTAAGGGTCGAAAGGAGTAACGGAGAAATTCCAACGTCATAATTCTCAATTTTGAGAAATGAACTCTTATTCGATGCATTGATATACCAGTGTACGCACAAACACCATTACATTGCAAAAAAGATAAAAATCCCCAAAAAAATGTTACACGTGTAAGTAACACTTAACATTTTATAAGTAACTTTTATAAATTAGTTTTAGAAAGGTAATTATGTACGTATAATTATACATTATTATATATCTAAATATTTACGTATTTAGATATATATACTTTCTAAATCTTTCTAAAATAATTCATAAAAGTTACTTATTAAATGTTAACTGTTACTTACACGTGTAACATTTTCTCTTTTGATTTTTGATGATATAAATAATGAAAGTAAAATGTAATAGAAAAGAGTAAAATATAATTAAATACAAATCTTTCTGTATTTTTTAATTTTGAGTTATTTATGTATAATTTTAATGTACATTTTATATTATTGTCAAAATCAGTTTCTGTCAAAACCTCTATAAATGGTATTTTTTTTCGCTCTCGAAAACTTGTCAACTTGGTAAATTGAATTAATTTCTATTTCCTTAAGATTCGAATTAGCAAGGTTCGACTGTATTAAAAATAAATAATTGAAAAAAATAAGTTAATTAAAAATATTCAAAAAGAGTGTATATAAAATTTATTTACATTTTATATTTTTATATTTGTAACAATAGCATATATGTATTATTAAAAATTGAATATAGAGAATGATGTCTTTCTTTTTCATTTGCATCTACGCAATCATGCTCACGAAAAATCAAACAATCACGTATACATAGTATAAAAAAACATAAACATTTGACATCATACTACATCATTTACTAGACACATGATTGATCAATTTCTCCGATTCCTTATCGTATGAAATTAAATGCATTCGGAACATAATTGAGATATGGATTAATGGTCGGATTAGTGGACAAGAATAACGGAGAAATTCCAGCGTCGTAGTTCTCATATTAAAAAATAAACTTTTATTTGATGTATTGACATGTCTGTATACGCACAAACACCATTTCATTGCAAGAAAGATAAGGATGACGTTATTGCCTGCATTGATTCTCAATTCGGACCAGCTGGGATTGAAAGTCTATAATTCATGTTAAGTACATTATAAATATTGTATATATATGGATTGAATGGAGATTGTGTATTTATATTGTATATTCATATATTTCTTTATTTATTTATGGTTCCGTGCATGTGAAGATTTCGGAGACATAACGTTAAATGCCAGGACTTTTATTTATCGGGCACGGTATCAATTTGTTTAAATATATATGTGACAAAAATCAAATTAACTTCTACACGTTGTATAACAGGACTGATATTCATGATGATACAAGCTGAAATGGCAATATACATTATTGCAGAAGAAAAAAATTAATAATACAGAAAATCAGTAAAAAAACGACGGCAGTAGGAGAAAATGTGATACAGAAGAGTAGACGAAAGGAAACAAACAACAAAAATAAATTAAGAAACAGGCATTTATATAAGTTCTTCCTTCTTCTAAATTTCATTTATGTTGATGTAAGTTTAACTTGAATGAAATATTTGACATGCAAACTTACTTTCTATAATTATTACATTAAATAAAAATTTATGTAAAATTTTCTGAATAATTTCTGATTTCAGTATTATGCATTTATATGAATTTTTGCATTTATACACTGATATTATGTTAAATCTAGGAAAAGACAACGATACTGTGGTGAATTATAATAATTATGTATTTGGTGAGATCGGATCCCACATTATTGAAGAAAGTGACACACTGTGTCGCTTCAATAACATTATGACGAAATTTTATTTTGAATATTTAAATGGACAATAATAAAAAACAGTTCTTATCAATCCTAGAGGGACTCAGTCACTATTAAAAAAGTTCTTTGTAATAAAATATATTTTTTAGCCTATTGATGCAACGAATTTATAACCATATATTCTTTCACATTAGAGTTTGTTGATGTACCTAAAACTTTTTTATAGTACCTAGATAGTACAAAATACTATTTACATAAATACTTTGTAAAAAGTACTGGTTTTTTCTGAACAAACAATTATATTGTAATTACAGCAGTTATCAAAATAATTAGCCAGATAATGGACAACAATTGAATAAGTGATATGATATTTTGCAATTTCGTTGAACATACTTAATTGATAACGAGAAAAAACCTTGAATTTCATTTATTTCTTGCTCATATCGCAAGAAAACTTTGTATACAATTTTCTTTTTGTCTAGAAAAATTTAAAATAAGAAGTTTATACATTTTATAGTATTATCTTAGATTTGTAACAGAAATAATAAAATATTAATTATATTGTAAATAATCAAGAATCAATTGATATCAAAGAAGTTGACAAGACAAAACAAAGTATGTAGTTGTTTATTGTAAAATCCTTCAAAGATGACATAAGGAAAAAGAATAAAGATTAGTCATTTCTCTTTAGCGTCATAATACTTTATTACTGTGTATAATATGACATTAGGCAAGAGATCTGAATAGTTCATTTGGTAAAAGGAGCTCCCGGAAAAGCAACAGATTTCTAATTTAATTTCCAAATCAGTCACTCTTGCATTACAATATTTTTCAAGTCCGAAAAAATATTGTTTACAAACAATCATTTTTTGTGTTGAAGGATGTTCTGAATGCCTTACACAGAGTATGACAGCTACTGCCACGGATGAATAATTGCTACAGCGTGTCTCAATCAGTATCATTTTCTCCTACATGCACTTTTGTTTTCATTACTTGGATTTTTTTAAAGATTACTTTGATCAAGAGTGTGCTCCTTTGTAAAAAAGGTATTGATATTTGCAATTGCATTAATTTTTTTATAAATTCAGGATTCTTTAAATAACTTTACACATTTTGATAATAATAGATTATTTATTAAGTGAGTTTTTAATAAATAATATAATGCAAAATTATCATTTTGCTTATTACTAAATTAGTAAAAAATTATTTAAAAAAATATATATAATGCATAAATATTATTTATTACAAGAGTTTTTAAGTCCTAATGTTTAAATACCTTAATCAAATAATGCTGTAAAATTAAAATTTTATTAAAGAAAATCGATTTTATACATAATTATTTATAATAGAATATTTTCTATATTTGACTAATAAAATAGTCTTTTTAATCAACGCAACGAGAAGAAAAAACTAATAAAATTCAGCAATAATTTCTCTAGTAAGTTCAATGTTTAATTAATTTCTATTTATTCGTTTAGCTCCTTTCTCATGTATTTTACAAGAAACTTATAATTTAAAATGACTACAATAAATAATTACAAAAATCGACGAATATCTTTGTAATATTTTGCATTTTCTATAATTGTAATCAAATGTTATCGAATTTTATAATTATAATGAAATGTAATAAAATACTTATTTCTATTTCCTTTAGACAGAAGTTATAATGGTACTCGCGGAAGTAATTGTTACTTTTATCGCTACTTTGATTATTATATATACTTATTATAAGTATGTGTTGCTCAGTTACTGGCGCAAAAAAGGTGTCTTTTATGTAGAGCCTGTTGTGCCAACTGGTAATATCGGATCCTTAATAACTAGCAAAGTATCATTTGGTGAGTATTCCTATAATATAATGAATTTATTTGCACGTGCAATCTTTTACTTTGTTCGCTCTCTTCTTTATCATATTTGAAACGAGAAATAGTAGAATTGAACAAAAGAATTTTTTAACAGACGAGTTTTTTTACGACCTCTACGTAAAATATAAAGATCATCGTGCTTTTGGAATATATATATTTTTCAAGCCAAGTCTCGTAATCACCGATCCTGATCTTATTCGGGTAGTGCTGACAAAGGAATTCAAAAATTTCCATAATCGCGGTATATTTTCCAACGAGAAGGTTGATCCATTGAGCGCTAATTTGTTTGCACTGTCTGGGAAGAAGTGGCGAAATTTGCGCGTCAAAATGACACCCACCTTCACTTCGGGAAAAATAAAACAGATGTTTGCGATTCTGAAGATATGTGGCAAAGAATTGGTGAACAGCCTTAACAGCGTGGCTCAAGCAGGAGATCGCATCGAGATAAAAGATTGGTTTGGAAGGTAAGATTAACAAAAATTCTTGTATACATATACATATACGCTACGCACAAAAATATTGGGAATACTTTTTATACGTCAAAAAATGGGTTATTTTTATACTGTTGCAACTCAGTGAAAAATCATCTGTAGAAAAATAAAAAAAAAAAATATTTTGAAGTTTGAAGTTTTAACTTTAACGCGCTATCGATAGTTTAAAAAATTTTTGTATTTTCTTTATTTTATGAATTAAAAAAAAACACATTGCTTTGTCCCTTAAAGTTATGTATGTTTGAAACTCTACAGCTTGATGAGAAAAATTGTCTCGATGAATTTAAGTCAAATTTCATAAGGTACAGTGTTTTCCTACAAAATGCTTTTGTTAAAACTTTCCTACGACTTTTTTGACCGAATTATATAATTTAAAAACTAAACTTGTATTTTTCAATAATATTGTCAATACTCAGTGAAAAATCATTGTATGAAAATTGAAAAAAAAGCATTTTAAAGCTTAAAGTTTCAGTTTTAACTTGCTGTCGATAATTTTTTAAAATATTTTGATCTTTTTAGTCCTATTCTCCAAACAAGAAACACTGTTCTTTTCCTTAAAATTACATATTTTTGACATACTGCAGTTCTTAAAAACTATTTTTCTCGAAAAATATAAGTCAAGTTTCTTAAAATACAACATTTTTTCTACAAAATGCTTTTTTTAAAATTTTTCTATAAATTTTATTATAAATACAGGTTTAGTTTTTAAATTATGTAATTCGGTCAAAAAAAATCGTAGGAAAGATTTAAAAGAAGCATATTTGTAGGTATAAACATTGTACTATATGAAACTTGACTTAAATTAATCAAGACAATTTTTCTCATCAAACCGCAAAGTTTCAAAGATACATAATTTTAAGGAACAAAGCTATGGGGTCCTTTTTAAAGCATAAAATAAGGAAAATACAAACATTTTTGAAACTATAGCGCATTCAAGTTAAAACATCAAACTTTAAAATATTTTTTTTTGAACTTTTCTACATGACTTTTCACTGAGTTGCAATTGTTTCAAAATAACCCATTTTTTGACGTATAAAAAGTGTTCCCTACATTTTTGTGCGTAGTGTGTATATATATAAATGTAAAGAAAAACTTTTTAATACTGAATTATGGTAATTTATTGAAAATTTGTAGGTATACCACGGATATAATTATGTCGATAGCTTTTGGAGTCCAATCTAATTGTATAAAAGAAGGCGATAATGAGTTTCGATATTGGGGAAAGAAAATCTTTGAATTGCATCCTTTTTGGCGCGCCTTATCTGCGTTTGCGCCCCAAGTACTGAATTTCTTTTCCATCCCTATAATTGACCGAGGAGTCACCAAATTTTTGACGAAAACATTTCGAAACAATGTGGAATATAGACAAACGCATAACATCGTCAGGCATGACTTTATGAATTTACTCATACAACTTATGGAAAAGGGCTATGTTGAACCCGAAGATATCAATGATATCGACAAATCTCGTAAATATATAACTATATATTTGTTTTTAATTAATAATTTTTATTTTTCTATCGCACTCATCTTGTCCTTTAAAACATAATATATAGAATATGTAGCATTTTTTAAACTAATACGTATTTCTACGTATACATTTACGTGTATTTCTTTTTTTAATTAAATATAAGCAATATGTATATATTAAAAATTTACAAAAAATCGAGATTATAGTATAAAGTATTTTATTTGTACACAGCATCCACAAACATAAATAGGCTCACATTTTTACAAGCAGCTGCGCAAGCTTTTGTCTTTTTCGCCGCTGGCTTCGAAACTTCTTCGACCACAGCAACGTTTTGTTTATACGAATTAGCTCAACAGCAGGACTTGCAAGACAAACTTCGCAATGAAATTGACGAAATATTAAAAAAGCATGGCGAACTGACGTACAATGCTGTAAACGAAATGACATATCTTCACAAAGTTATAAACGGCAAGTTTATTGTCTGTATAATAATAAAATCGGGAGCAAATTATATTCTTATTAATCTTTCAGATTAAGTTTCCTTTACAACCAAATTAAAAATTTTACTTATAACCAAGAATTTATACACATCTTGATGTTTTATAATTTATATATTATATTTAAATATACATGTATTACACACAATAGTATCCGAATATATATTTCAGAGTATTATTTCTACACTTTTTTTATACATTGCAGAAACTATGAGGAAATATCCACCTATACCTTTTTTAAATCGCATCTGTACCGAGGAAATAAATCTCCCAACAACAAATATCCACGTGCCAAAAGGGATGACAATCAGTATACCGATACTTGGATTACATCGAGATCCATCGATATATCCAGATCCCGATAAATTTGATCCTGAACGATTTAATGAAGATAAGCTAGCATCCAGACATCATTATGCTTATTTGCCATTCGGAGAAGGCCCACGAGTTTGCATCGGTGAGAATAAGTAAACCTTTTTGTATCTAATTTGTAAAAAATCTGTTGATATTTGTTTTTTACAAATTTCATTTTTTTAATTTTTTATATTGTATATTGTTCACAGTAATTTTTTATTAAATTAATAGTAAGAGAAACATTAATTAATATTTATATTTCGAAATTTGTAACGTAAAAAATTCAATATTTTATTTATTGTATTGTAAATATATATATATATATATATATATAAATGCATTTTAGAAAAAAATTTTATAGAAATTTTTGGGGTTATTTTTATTTACTCTATGTACCCACGAGAGATTGCTCACCTTTTCCACGACGCTCTGTATACATATTGCTTTAAAAATATTTAAAAATCTATTTTTAATATATTTTCTTTATAATTAAAAATGTTTTGTAAAGTTGACAGCAAGTAAATTATCTCCCATTATCTTATTAATAACAAAAGTAAAGTCTTATAATTATATTATAAAGTCTTACTATCGTTATTACTTATTAGTATTAATTTTCAGGTGCGAGATTTGGCTACATACAAACTAAGGTTGGACTTGTAAATCTTCTATCGCGATTCAAGTTTAATCTTGACCCTCGAACTACAGTTCCGATAATTTCCGATCCAAAAAGCAGTGTACTTGCGGCCAAAGATGGTATATATCTTACTATCAAGATAAGAAATTAATAAGCACTTTTTAATATTTCAGTTTATTTATCTAAAAAATATCATATATGTATCACAATTACAATTTTGTTTTTGTGTTATATTATATTTATGCTTTTTTATTATATTTTACTTGTATTATTTATATTATCAAAAATCAAAAGAAAATGTTACACGCATAAATAACAGTTAACATAATACATAAAGTAACTTTTATAAATTAGTTTTAGAAAGATAATTATGTACGTATAATTATATATTATTATATATTATTATATATTATTATATATCTAAATATTTACGAATTTAGATATATATACTTTCTAAAATAAATCTTTCTAAAATAATTCATAAAAGTTACTTATAAAATGTTAACTGTTACTTACACGTGTAACATTTTCTCTTTTGATTTTTGATGATATAAATAATAAAAGTAAAATGTAATAGAAAAGAGTAAAATATAATTAAATACAAATCTTTCTGTATTTTTTAATTTTGAGTTATTTATGTATAATTTTAATGTACATTTTATATTATTGTCAAAATCAGTTTCTGTCAAAACCTCTATAAATGGTATTTTTTTTCGCTCTCGAAAACTTGTCAACTTGGTAAATTGAATTATTTTCTATTTCCTTAAGATTCGAATTAGCGAGGTTCGACTGTATTAAAAATAAATAATTAAAAAAAATAAGTTAATTAAAAATATTCAAAGAGAGTGTATATAAAATTTATTTACATTTTATATTTTTATATTTGTAACAATAGCATATATGTATTATTAAAAATTGAATATAGAGAATGATGTCTTTCTTTTTCATTTGCATCTACGCAATCATGCTCACGAAAAATCAAACAATCACGTATACATAGTATAAAAAAAACATAAACATTTGACATCATACTACATCATTTACTAGACACATGATTGATCAATTTCTCCGATTCCTTATCGTATGAAATTAAATGCATTCGGAACATAATTGAGATATGGATTAATGGTCGGATTAGTGGACAAGAATAACGGAGAAATTCCAGCGTCGTAGTTCTCATATTAAAAAATAAACTTATTTATTTGATGTATTGACATGTCTGTATACGCACAAACACCATTTCATTGCAAGAAAGATAAGGATAACGTTATTGCCTGCATTGATTCTCAATTCGGACCAGCTGGGATTGAAAGTCTATAATTCATGTTAAGTACATTATAAATATTGTATATATATGGATTGAATGGAGATGTGTATTTATATTGTATATTCATATATTTCTTTATTTATTTATGGTTCCGTGCATGTGAAGATTTCGGAGACATAACGTTAAATGTCAGGAATTTTATTTATCAGGCACGGTATCAATTTGTTTAAATATATATGTGACATAAAAATCAAATTAACTTCTACACGTTGTATAACAGGACTGATATTCATAATATACATTACGTAGGTCGAAATCCTCCGATTTTTGATTAATTTTACTAGACTAAAGCCCGACTACACACAGACATTATTATAAATTAAGTGAGACGTAAATATGTATCCATTTATATCTTTTTTCTAAATAAATAAGGACAGACACATATCTAATTGTAAGTTTTTTAAAATCAAAATAACGTTGGTGTAATCAGGCGTAAATTATATGATCTTCATCAACACTGATTTCTTCGTAACTCTAGAAAACTAATGTTATTTTGCGATTATACATATCGTGGAAATCGAACCTCACATTTCACGTCGCAGAAGCAAAGTTCGAATTTAGCTACATTAAAAAAAAAATATGTGGTTCAAAAAATTGCAAATTAATTTTTTTTAACAAATATGTATTTTTTTACACTAATTGATGTGTCTCATTATTCTGTGCATAAAATATTAATATTATTGATTGTATGTATCTATTATTTTTATCATTTTATTATGTTAAATGATAAAAATAACAGATACATACAACCAATATACAGGATGTCCCATAATTCGCGCCCCACCCGTCAGGTACAGGTAGAGGGAGTCAAACTGAACATAAAAGTTCTCTACCATTTTGCGATTTTCGCAATAATTATTAAAATATTAATTAAAAACGCTTAGCATATGCTGAGTGCTTTATACGGCGTGCGCTCATATGCTAAGTGTTTTTAATTAATATTTCAATAATTATTGCGCAAATCGCAAAATGGTAGAGGACTTTTATGTTCAGTTTGACCTGCTCTATCTACTCTAGGAGAGGTGGGGCGATTATTACCGGACATCTTGTAGATATGTATAATATTGTTTGCTAAGCGTTTTTAATTAATATTTTAATAATTATTGCAAAAATGGTATAAGATTTTTTTGTTCAGTTTACTGTGCCCTACCTGCTCACGAGCGTTGTTGAGGGTGTTCCGGGACACCCTGTATAGTATTATCTTTGATTTAGTTATACATAGCAGGTATATTAATTATATCTAAATAATTAAAGAATCAATTAATATAAAAAAACACAAAGTTATTTTTAAAACAAAATATGTAGTAGTTTATTGCAAAGTTATTTAAAGATTAAATAAGCAAAACGAAAGATTAGTTGTCGTAAGTTTATTTATAAATCTGTATCTAAAAGCGGATAACTCGATGTTTATTGCACACGTTTGTATTCTTTAAAAGTTTTGTTGGACCTTGACCTTTCAGAATTCAGCTATCATTTGGCAAATAAGATAAAACGCAATATTCTGGAGTAATGCTGTAGTTATCTATATCTAGTATGGATTTCTATATTTTGATAATATGTGCCGTTACGATAACTATCCGTATCCAGTACGGATTTCTTCGTTCTGGTAATATGTGAATCCGGTTACAATAAACTAGTTATGAGAGACCCACCAAACTCATTATTAGACGCCAGACCATTCGCTCTTTTTGCAATCGTAATACTTTATTACTCTGTGTAAAATGACATTAGACAAGAATCTGAGTAGCTTATGGTAAGAGCAGTTCCCCGGAAAGCAAAAGGTCTCAGGTTTGATTCCTGATTCAGCCGTTTGTAATTTACATTATTTATCGAAAAAATAATGTTTACCAACAATCATTTTTCAGATTGAAAGATGTTGTGAATGCCTTACGCAGAATACGACAGTCATTGCCACGTATGGATGAGTGCTACAGTATGTCTGCGCCAGTATCATCTCCCGCTACACTCTTGTTTCATTTCCTGATTTTCCTATATGATACACAATCATTATAATAATAAGTCACTTTTATATATAGACGCACTCACAATTATGATATCTCTTAGTATTTAAGAAACGTTTGAATAGTGCATGTGCAACCAAGACGTGTTCGTATACATACAGTAATCCTGACAAGAAGAAATAAATCTTGCAAACAATCGCTTTTGAAAAGAAAGATCACTTTGAACAATCGTTCATTTGTAAAAAGGTATTATTGACAATAATTGCATAAATTTTTTATAAATTCTGGTTTCTTCAAATAAATTTCTACATTTTTATAAAAATAGATTATTCGTTAGGTTAATTTTTAATCAAATAATAATGCCAAATTTTCATTTTATTTATTTATTATTAAAGATATTAAAAGATTATTTGTTAAATCATTTTATAATAAAAGTATATAGCATAAGTATTATTTATTACAAGAATTTTTAATGTTTAAACCCTCATCAAGTCAATGAAATAATGCTGTGAAATTAAAATTTTATTTTACTAAAATCGATTTATAAATAATTATTTATAATAGAATATTTTATTTTTAAAGATCACATTGGCAGACTTTTGTCAAAATGTAATATTAACAATTGCGTAAATTATTTTTAAATTCAAAATTTTTCAATTGAACTTGCACATTTTCATAATAATACATAGATTATTTAATAAGTCAATTTTTAATAAAAGTATAATGCAAAATTATTATTTTATTCATTTGTTATTAAGAAATTATTTGTTAAGTCATTTTTTGATAGAAAGTATAATGCATAAGTATTATTTATTACAAGAGTTATTAAGTTCTAATCTTCAAATACCTTTATCAAGTCAATCAAATATGATAATGTAAAATTAAAATTTATTAAAGAAAATCAATTTATAAAAAAAGTTATATGGAATATTTTCTATGCATGTACTAGTGAGGCACTTCTCTTAATCAGGGCAGAGAGAAAAAAACCTAATAAAACTCAACAGCCATGATTTCTCTAGCAAGTTCAATGTCCAATATATTAATTTTTTCCTATTCGATTAACTCTTTTCTCATAAATTTTGTAAAAAACTTATAATTTAAACAAAAATAAATATTTTTGGAATATTTTGCATTTTTTATGATTTTAATCAAATTTTATAATTGTAATGAACATAATAAAATGCTTATTTTTTATCCTGACAGAACTTACGATGATATTCGCAGAAATAATTGCTACAGTCCTCATTGCTTCCATCATTATATATACTTATTATAAGTATGTGTTGTTCAATTACTGGCGCAAAAAAGGTGTTTTTTATGTAGAGCCTGTTGTGCCAACTGGTAATATCGGATCCTTAGTGACTAACAAAGTATCAGTAGGTGAGTATCTTTTCCCATACTATAATAAATTTATTTATAAGTGCAATCTTTTTACTCTCTTTGCCCTTTTCTTTTCTTTTATTGAGACGAGAAATAGTGGAATTGATTCAACAAATTTTCTTAACAGGCGAGTTTTTTTGCGACCTCTACATAAAATATAAAAATCATTGTGCCTTTGGAATATATACATTTTTCAAACCAAATCTGATAATCACCGATCCTGATCTTATTCGGGTAGTGCTGACAAAGGAATTCAAACATTTTCATGATCGCGGATTTTTCTGCAACGAGAAGGTTGATCCATTGACCAGTAATTTGTTTCTATTGCCCGGAAAGAAGTGGCGGAAATTGCGCGTCAAAATGACACCCACCTTCACTTCGAGAAAAATAAAACAGATGTTTGCGATTCTGAAGATGTGCGGCGAAGAATTGGTAAACAGCCTAGAAAGCGTGGCTCAAACGGGAGATTGCATCGAGATTAATGATTGGTTTGGAAGGTAAGATTTAAAATGTCTCTTTATATATATGTATACAAGGTGCGCCGCTAGAATTCGGACAAAATTCTCGCTATATTATAATTCCGCCGGATACGCTACGTGGCATTAACGTAGACACATATGTGAGTAAAAAGTTTGTAAATAAAAATAACGGAACATGTGTTGCATAGTGCAGAATATAATTAAAAAACAGCGATAATCGAAAGTCTACGCGCCGGACGGATGTTCCTTGAAAAAATTAATTTTTCGGATACATCTGATCAATAGTTACGACATTGTACAAAAGTATACGGCTTCAGAGAAGTCTGAAGAAGAATCCGTCACCTCAGCAAAAAAGATACATAAGCGGCAGAGAAGTTCGATTATCTTATTTTAATACTTTTTAGCACATAATAATAATCATAAAGAGAGTACATGGTTGTTTCTTTAAAAAAAATTGAAAAATTAATATTACGAGATATTTCGTATTTGATGTCAAAATATTGAAACTTTTAAGCCTCATAATTCGAAAAATACTTAATGAAAAAATATTTTATTATAGTGTTTTGGAAAGCTCTCGAGATAAACTACAAAAATATACAAAAATATATAGGATGTCTCATTTAAAAAATTAAAGGTGACCTTCAAACGACTATCCAAGGTCAAACCAATAGCACCATTTTATGGCCCCCTCGAAACCATACAACTTTTGTCTGAAAAATTTTTTTCTAATACCCCATTCTTTCGAGATATTGTACCGTCCCGGTACTTTTTGTACACTCTGCATATATAATATATATATATATATATGTATATATATATATATATATATATATATATATATATATATATATATATATAATACATGTATATATAAAAAAAAATTTTTTAATAATCATAACTATCATAACTTGTGAAAATTTAAGGAAAATAAATTTGTAGGTTTACAACAGATATAATTATGTCAACAGCTTTTGGAGTCAAGTCCAATTGCATAGAAGAAGGCAACAATGAGTTTCGCTATTGGGGAAAAAAAATTTTTGAAAATCATCCCTTTTGGATCGCTTTAAATGCGTTCACGCCTCAGATACTGAATTTTTTTTCTATCCCTGTGAATGATCGAGGCGTCATCAAATTTTTTACGAAAACATTTCGGGACAATGTGGAATATAGACAAAGGCATAACATCGACAAGCATGATTTTATGAATTTACTCATACAACTAATAGAAAAGGGCTATGTTGAGCCCGATGATGTCAAAGATATCGACAAATTTTGTAAATATATAACTATATACTATGTTTTTAATTAATAATTCTTATTTTTCTATCGCGCTTAACGTGTTTTTGAAATAAATTTTATTTTTGAAAATATTACATATTTCTACGTACATATTCCTTATTTTACTTAAATTTAACCAATGATACGTATCTATTGACCAATCCTAAGAGAATCGAGATTATAGTATAAAATAATTTATTTGTGTACAGCATCCACTAACATAAATAAGCTCACTTTGTTAGAAGCGGTTGCGCAAGCTTTTGTCTTTTTCGCCGCTGGCTTCGAAACTTCTTCGACCACAGCAACGTTTTGTTTATACGAATTAGCCCAACAACAGGACTTGCAAGATAAACTTCGCAATGAAATTGACGAAATATTAAAAAAGCATGGCGAACTGACGTACAATGCTATAAACGAAATGACATATCTTCACAAAGTTATGAACGGCAAGTTTATTGTCTGTATAATAAAATCGGGAGCAAATTATATTCTTATTAATCTTTCAGATTAAGTTCTCTTTACAACCAAATTAAAAATTCTACTTATAACCAAGAATTTATACACATCTTGATGTTTTATAACTTATATATTATATTTAAATATACATGTATTACACACAATAGTATCCGAATATATATTTCAGAGTATTATTTCTACACTTTTTTTTATACATTGCAGAAACTATGAGGAAATATCCACCTATACCTATTTTAAATCGCATCTGTACAGAGGAAATAAATCTTCCAACAACAAATATCCACGTGCCAAAAGGGATGAAAATCAGTATACCGATACTTGGATTACATCGAGATCCATCGATATATCCAGATCCGGATAAATTTGATCCTGAACGATTTGACGAAGATAAGGTAGCAGCCAGACATATGCATATTTGCCATTTGGAGAAGGACCACGAATTTGTATCGGTGAGGATAAGTAAACTTTGTTGTATCTAATTTGTAAAAAATCTGTTGATATTTGTTTTTTACAAATTTCATTTTTTTATTTTTATACTGTATATTGTTTATAGTAATTTTTATTAAATTAGTAGTAAGAGAAACATTAATTAATATTTATATTTCAAAATTTGTAACATAAAAGATTAAATATTTTATTTATATTTTATTTATAGTATTGTGTATATATATATATATATGTATATACATATATATATATATATACATATATATATATATATATGTATATACATATTGTTTTAAAAATATTAAAATTTTTTTAATATATTTTTTCTTGTAATTAAGAATTCTTTGTAAAGTTGACAGTAAATGAATTAACTGCCATTATCTTATTAATAACAAAAATAAAGTCTTATTATTTTATCATAAAATTTTACTGTCATTATTAATTATTACAATTATAATAATTTTCAGGTTCGAGATTTGGATATGTACAAACTAAGGTTGGACTTGTGAGTCTTCTATCGCGATTCAAGTTCAAACTTCACCCTCGAACTACGGTTCCGATAATTTTCGATCAAAAAAATATTTTACTTGCGGTCAGGGATGGTGTATATCTTACTATAGAGCCGCGATAAGAAAATAATAAATATTTTTGAATATTTCAGTTTATTTATCTGAAAAATATCACATATTAAACTTACAATTTTGCTGTTTGTGTTACATTTTACTGATTTATATTATATGTTATTCTTATTATTTGTATTATCGTTGGAAAATGTTGAGTAACTTTTTTGAGTAACTTTTAGTTTTAGAAAAACAATTATAGCATAATTTTGTATAATTATGTCTAAATAGATATATATTTAAATAAATGTAAGTTTTTTCTATTTTTTAACTTTGAGTTATTCATGTGTAATTTCAATGTACATTTTTATGTCAGTGTGAAAATTAAATTCTGTCAAAACCTCTATAACTCGAAGATTTGGTAACTCGAAATATTTATTAACTAGAATTATTTTCTATTCCTTTAAGATTTAAATTATCGAGATTCAAATATATTGAAATAAATATATTAAAATAAAAAGTATATTAATTAAAAATATCCAAAAAAAAGTGCATATAAAATTTATTTAAATCTTACATTCTTATATTTGTAATAACAACATGTATGTATTATTAAAAATTAAATGCAGAGAATGATATCCCAGTCAGAAATGAAAAGTCAAAAAGATATCGAATCGATGTCGATACTCTCAGAATTCATCAAAATATCATGGCGGCTATATTCGGTTGGCGTTCAAATAATACTAATATCGATTCGACATCGAATTAGTATCAGTTTTCTCAGGTGCTATTCACTGCATGCTTATTAATAATCTATTAATGTGGATAACGGGAATATATCTTTTGATTACATTTGTTATATTTAATAATTTTGTTTTTGTGTTTGTCAATAAATTTTAATTTTGATTTCTTATATAATTAATAATTACTATTTAAGTCACGCGGGATAACCATAATATTATTAGTAAAAATATTTACCGAACATTTATATATATATATATATATATATATATATATATATATATATATATATATGGACATGGATATATGGACTATTTACGAACGACAGCGCTATAACACATACTTATATTGGGCGCATTCAGCGCACAAAACAGTTGCGGATTTACGCGCTGAATGGTCTATGATCTGAAGCGCTCTCACAACATGTTGCGGTAGCGGACGCCATTTTTTCGAGCGAAAAATTTTATGCTACATTAACGCAACTGTTGGGTGCCCGTTGTTACATGTGACATCAAGTCATAATAGAGCAATGATGGATACCTATTATGAAAATCTATATATTTATAATGGACTAACTTATAATATCGTGGATTTGTTGGAGGTGCATAAAAAATTAAAAAATGGTATATAAAATTAAAGTATTATTTTAAATAAAGTAATTATATTAACTTTATTTTTAATAAAGTTATATAGTTATATAACCTTAAATAATAAATTTCACGTGTAATTTAATTGTGTATATCATACAAACGCACGAGTTTAAGGAATATTTATAAAAATAATTATATATTTCAGACCATATTTTTTTCCAAACTTATATGAAAAATAATATAAGCTGTTTGGAAGTTACCGGTTCCAATGATCTTTCAGCTCTGCCAGAAAGTGAACAAGCAAGCAGTGAGTAAAATATTTATGATATATTATTTTAAATTAAATTTAAATGATTAAAATAATTAAGTTTTGAATCACGCAATAAATTTAAACTGACATCAATCATCCGCATCTTTTATGCGCACCCTTAAATATATATACAATAAATTAATTATTAATATTTGATTACACTTGTAGAATATGTTTTATTATGCAGATTCAACAGAAGAAGACAATAAATATTCATGGACAATAAACAGAACAAAACTATTGTTAGAACTATACAAAGAAAAAAAAAATAAGTTTCGTGACCCCAAAAAGAAAAGAAACTTGTGGACTGAAATTCTAAGAGAAATGAGCAAAAATGGCTATACAAATTTGACGGAAGACGCACTAGATCGAAAATTGCGAAATCTGAAAAAAACTTTCAGGACAATTAAGGATAATAATCGAAAAAGTTCGACGGGACGAGGACGAATTTCATGGGAGTATTACGACACATTCGAAGATATATTTTCAGATGATCGAACAATAAACTTTAGACCAACGATTTCTTCCATTAATTCTACTGCAGCTTCTACATCTCCATTATCATTATCTACATCAACAGAGTCTTCTGCATTAACATCCACCACATCTGTGCCTTCGATGAATACTACTGTTACACTGCCTTTAAGAACACCATCTCCTGTATCGGCAAGGTATGTGTATAATTCAACACCGATAAGGACATCCACGGCTTCAGCACTGACGAGGACTTTGACAAATTCTTCATCAGATTCTTTCGATTCGTTTATTGAGAATCCATTCGACGAAAATATTAACTTTCCTTACAGTGTAGCAGCAGGACATTCCAGTGAATCTGAATCTGCTTTTGGATTTCTTCCGGCTTCTGAATCTACTTCAAAAACTCCACGAAAGAAAGTAACTCAAAAGGAGACATATGATTTGCGAAAAAAATTGTTTTCTGTGGAAAATGAACGAATCGAAATTCTAAAAGATTTAAAAAAAAGCATAGACGACAATAACAAAATTCAGCAAGAAAGAAACGATCTTTTAAAAAAATTAATAGAAAAAATGTAAAATTACCTAAGAGAAACAGAAAAATCAAAATAATGTTTAAAACATTTTTTTTTTATTAAACTCACTGCGCAATAGAAAAGCTGTGATATGTACCGCAAACGTACAAAGATAAAAGAATATATATATATATATATATATATATATATATATATATATATATATAACTTATATTGACTAATATAATTAATGTTAAAAAATTTGAATTAATTTAAGAAATATTTATTAGAAAATAAGATTTTATATTTAATAAAAATAAACAATTTATGTAGAAATTATTTGTTTACAAATTATTTACAATGGCATTCCTTCTTTCTATTGCTTGCTGCATTTGAGTTCTATTCTGAACTGCATTTTGCTCATTAACTTCAATTGCAGAAGCATCATCATTGTCAATTAATTTTTCATTGTAGTCTTCTATTTCTCCATTGTCAATAATAAAGTTGTGTAGCATACATGTAGCTGCTATTATCGTATTTCCAAATTCTGCATTGGAAATGTCTAAATATTTCAGGCGTCTAAATTTGACTTTTAATAGTCCAAATGCTCGTTCGATGATTGAGCGAATGGAACTGAGTCTGTTGTTGTAACGAACATGAGCTACAGGAAGATGTCCATTATCTCGAAATGGAGTTATTAAATTTAACATTAATGGATATGCGCAGTCTCCGATTAAATATTCTTCTCGAAGAAGTGGATTCTCTTGATCTGACAACATTTGAAAAAGTCTACTGTTTCTAAACACACGTGCATCGTGCATGCGCCCTGGCATACCTATGAACACATCTATGAATCGCGCAGAATGATCACAAACCCCTGGAAGAAATTTTATTTTCAATTTAATGATGTCTTTTAGTGGATTGCACAAAATTTTCAAATAATACCTTACCTTGTAATATTATGGAATGAAATTGTTTTCTATTAAAATAATCATTTGCATTTTGAATTGGCTGCTTTATTGGTATATGGCAGCCATCAATTGCTCCCACAACATTTTGAATGCCGCGTGAACGTTCTGCAAAAACCTGTAATATGTATATAAAGATTATAGAATACGTAAAAAAATTAAACTTATAAAACACACATTGAAATTCTCACCTGCGATGAAATAGCTTGACGTACAGCGTCTGGCCATTGAACATATTGTGGCATTAATTCTGCCAAAGCACATATTATTGATTTGAATATACCATGTCCTGTGCTTGTTGGTATATCAAACCGATCTCCAACTGCCAGGAAAGATTCTGGCTTACTTAGTAACCAGATAGTAAATAATATTTTTTTATCCATGGAGATATTGGCATTTGACTTATCGCCTTGCATATGATTTCCAACTACATTCAACAATACCTGTTACAGATAAATATCTGTTAATGATGAATTTTTTTTCATATAAAATTACATATGTATATATTTCACAGTAAATTATAAATTTATTAAGAATTTTGTACATACCTCAAAAGTTAATCGAGTCATTCGAAAATGCTCCTTGAATTGATCGTCTGTGTATGTCGGAACCGTCAATTCAAAATATTCTGCATTTCGCGCTTTTGCAGCTCGATGTTGTCTAGGGCGTATGCAATTCTCATCATTAGGTTGGATGAGATTATCGACAATATGTCGTACAATATTCATATTTAGCCCATCATCAGCCACAAATTGTAAAAATATATTTTCATGCATATCTGTCACTAAACTTTTATATGTCCTATCAGATGTAGTATTGAGCGCTCACTCAACAAAACATTCAGCGAAATTAAACGCTGAAAAATAGAGCGATGTCACAACTGTTTTGTGCGCTGAATGCGGCCATTGATTACTCCTTACTCCTATTACTGTCTCGCTCGCTCCTATTGCTATCTCGCTCACTCTCATGCCGACTGCGTTGGTAATATTTTTTTTAGTTCTTTCAAGGCGACGCTCAAAATCGCGCATGAGTTCGCCGAAGACTTCAGCATCCCTTTAAACCCTTGCAACCCTCGCAACTGAAAGACGAGAGTACATTTCAAATGTGTAATGACAACGCAGCAAACATTACAAAGCTCCATTATGTTGCAGTTTTATTTTAAAATGTAATTCAATCGCGATCATTAAACAAGATTGTAGAGCCGTGAATAAATAATTAACGGGGTGTGTCTACTCAAATTTTGTAAAAAAAAAAATTTGATTTTTCAGATATTTTTGCTCAAAAATCTAGATAAAGAGAATATTTAAAAAATTTTTTGGTGCAATTTTCTAAAATAAGTTTTTTTATTTTTTTAATGGTACGTTTTTTTATCACTAAAAATTACAACAAAGAGTACCGTATTTTTTTTAAGAATGGACATATTTTATAAATACCAGAGATAGCTCTATATTTATAAAATATTTTAAAGATATCATTTATAACTTGACTCTTATTGTTGACTGCTTACAATATGTATAAAAGAAAAATTATCAACGAGAAAATTTTTGAAAAAATTCTATGAAAATTCTTTAATTTTTTTTTATGTGTTAAAAGAAATCTCTGAGAAATCCAGGTTTTTTAAAAAAAAGTAGAGCTTTAATTAAATTTTTCGCTTTGGAAATTTAATCCTAGAAAAGTTTAAAGATAAAGCGAAGAGTATATATCGGAAAAGAATTATTTGCTACATCATGACAATTATTCTGCTATCGACTCGCATGAAAGATAAATCACGATTGACTTTAGTTCAGCGATAATGATATTTACAGCATCATTAGTTTCTTTCTATGTTGTATGCAGTTTTATGCAATTATTCTATTTTAGTTATATGGTTGGTTGCCAAAATTGTACCACTTGCAGAGGTTTTAAAAAAAACGTATCCGCAGTAAATATTGTTGTATAAAAACATTTCAAACAAATATAGAATATCACAAACGGATCATAGATTAATCAGTTTTTAATCCATTTTTATTAAGTTTGTATACGTTATAAAGAAAAAATTGAAAACTGGTCCAAATTAAACAACCTTACCCTACTATAAAATATATATGTATATTTCTTTTTTTTTCTATATTAAAAAATAATATATAAAGTTTTCTTGCAATCTACGCAAGAAATAAATAAAGTTCTTTTTCACGTTATCAATTATGTTTAGTGAATTGCAAAACTTCACGTTGTTGATGCATTTTCTGTCATTCGTTGGCTAATTATGTTGATAACTGATGTAATTACTATATAACTATTTAATATATAAAGTTTTCTTGCAAGAAAACATTATATATTATTTTTTGGTATAGAAAAAAATGAGAAATATACATATACATTTTATAGTATTATCTTTAATTTAATTATATACAGCAGATATATTAATGATATCATAAATAATTCAGGAATCAAATGATATAAAAAAACACGAGTTTATAAAAAAAAAAGTGTTTGTAAGAAAAACTATGTAGTTGTTTTGCAAATTCATTGGAAAATTACATGAGTAAAAAAAATTATTAGTCATTGCAAGTTCATTTGTCAAACTACGTCTTAAGATAAGTAACTCGATGTTTTCATTGCAAATGTGAACGTACAATTTTTCTTATATAATATCTTATGTAATATCTTATATAGTGTGAAGGCTAAGCCTAAGCGTTACTCGCTCACTCCGATCAGTACTAACTGTTCAAGAAATGGTTTGGAATGTTTGTATTCTATAGAGGAGTCTCATGAAACCTTGGCCTAGCATCCATAGTCCAGCTATAAATTAAAATGTAAAATAAACTCAATACTCTGGAATCACACTGCAACTATCCGTATCCAGTAAGGATTTTTTCGTTCTGGTAATATGTGAATTCGGTTACAATAAACTAGTTATGAGAGACCCACCAAACTCATTATTAGACGCCAGACCATTCGCTCTTTTTGGAATTGTAATACTTTATTACTCTGTGTAAAATGACATTAGACAAGAATCTGAGTAGCTTATGGTAAGAGCAGTTCCCCGGAAAGCAAAAGGTCTCAGGTTTGATTCCTGATTCAGCCATTTGTAATTAACATTATTTCCCGAAAAAATAATGTTCACGAACAATCATTTTTCAGACTGAAAGATATTGTGAATGCCTTACGCAGAATACGACAGTCATTGCTACGTGTAGATAAGTGCTACAGTATGTCTGCGCCAGTATCATCTCCCACTACACTCTTGTTTCATTCTCTGATTTTCCTATATGATACTCAATTAATGTAATAATAAGTCACTTTTATATATAGGCGCACTCGCAATTACGATATCTCTTAGTATTTAAGAAACGTTTGAACAGTGCATGTGCAACCAAGACGTGTTCGTATACATATAGTAATCGTGACAAGAAGAAATAAATCTTGCAAACAATCGCTTTTGAAAAGAAAGATCACTTTGAACAATCGTTCATTTGTAAAAAGGTATTATTGACAATAATTGCATAAATTTTTTATAAATTTTGGTTTCTTCAAATAAATTTCTACATTTTTATAAAAATAGATTATTCGTTAGGTTAATTTTTAATCAAATAATAATGCCAAATTTTCATTTTATTTATTTATTATTAAAGATATTAAAAGATTATTTGTTAAATCATTTTATAATAAAAGTATATAGCATAAGTATTATTTATTAGAGAGAGAATTTTTAATGTTTAAACCCTCATCAAGCAAATAAAATAATGCTGTTAAATTAAAATTTTATTTTAAAGAAATCGATTTATAAATAATTATTTATAATAGAATTTTTTATTTTTAAAGATCACATTGGCAGACTTTTGTCAAAATGTAATATTGACAATTGCGTAAATTATTTTTAAATTCAAAATTTTTCAATTGAACTTGCACATTTTCATAATAATACATAGATTATTTAATAAGTCAATTTTTAATAAAAGTATAATGCAAAATTATCATTTTATTTATTATTAAAAATTATTTGTTAAATCATTTTTTGATAGAAAGTATAATGCGTAAGTATTATTTATCAAATACCTTATCAAGTCAATCAAATATGATACTGTAAAATTAAAATTTATTAAAGAAAATCAATTTATAAAAAAAGTTATATGAAATATTTTCTATGCATGTACTAGTGAGGCACTTCTCTTAATCAGGGCAGAAAAACAAACTAATAAAACTCAACAGCCATGATTTCTCTAGCAAGATCAATGTTCAATATATTAATTTTTTCCTATTCGATTAACTCTTTTCTCATAAAATTTGTAAAAAACTTATAATTTAAACAAAAATAAATATTTTTGGAATATTTTGCATTTTTTATGATTTTAATCAAATTTTATAATTGTAATGAACATAATAAGATGCTTATTTTTTATCCTGACAGAACTTACGATGATATTCGCAGAAATAATTGCTACAGTCCTCGTTGCTTCCATCATTATATATACTTATTATAAGTATGTGTTGTTCAATTACTGGCGCAAAAAAGGTGTTTTTTATGTAGAGCCTGTTGTGCCAACTGGTAATATCGGATCCTTAGTAACTGGCAAAGTATCAGTAGGTAAGTATCTTTTCCCATAATATAATCAACTTATTTGTAAGTGCATTTTTTACTCTTTTCTTTTCTTTTATTGAGACGAGAAATAGTGGAATTGATTCAAATATTTTTTTTAACAGGAGAGTTCTTTTACGACTTTTACATAAAATATAAAGATTATCGTGCCTTTGGAATATATACATTTTTCAAACCAAATCTGATAATTACCGATCCTGATCTTATTCGGGTAGTGCTGACAAAGGAATTCAAACATTTTCATGATCGTGGAATATTCAGCAACGAGAAGGTTGATCCATTAACCGGTCACTTGTTTCTACTGTCTGGGAAGAAATGGAAGAATTTGCGCGTCAAAATGACACCTACCTTCACTTCGGGAAAATTAAAACAGATGTTTACAATTCTAAAAACGTGCGGCGAAGAATTGGTAAACAGCCTAGAAAGCGTGGCTCAAGCGGGAAATCGTATCGAGATAAAAGATTGGTTTGGAAGGTAAGATTTAAAAAATGTTTCTTTATATTTTTATATATATATATATATATATATATATATGTAGGTAAATATTTAGAATAACGGAGCCAACTCCGATCGCGTTGACCTTGACATATGTTATCAAGGTCATGACTCTGTGTAACATTCAAAAGGTTTTAGCTGTTGCTCGTTGTTTATTAAAAAGTTGTAAACAATAACAGTTTCAGTTATTTATTACAATGGATATGCTTTTCTCATTATATATTTTCTCATTGATATATATTTTCAATTTTTTTTATAATCACACACACGGGTAGGGGAGGGAAAGGGGGGGCGAAAGGCCCCGCTTGCACCCCCGTGTGTCTGTGTGTGTGTGCGTAAGTATATTATATGTGTGTGAAAATATATTGTTTCATCTTTTTAGAAATACACCCATAATATGTAAAATGGTTTGGTTAAAGAAGAGAAAAATTATATTTAACTGTTTGTGGTTAAAGTAGAAAATATTTTGAATTTTTAATAAAAAACTATTATATATATACTAACGATTGACTGCTTTAAATGATTCAAATGATTTAAATGATTCAAAATAACTGCTATATTTTCTAAACTTTTTTTGTTAATAACTTTCAAATAAACAACGAGCGATGGCTAAAACCTTTTGGATGTTACTCACGGTCATGACCTTGACAACATATGTCAAGGTCAACGCGATCGGAGCTCGCTCCATTATTCTAAATATTTATCGAAAATTTATTTAATAATCATAATAATTATCATAACTTGTGGAAAATTTAAGAAAAATAAATTTGTAGGTATACGACGGATATAATTATGTCAACAGCTTTTGGAGTCAGCTCCAATTGCATAAAAGAAGGCGACAATGAGTTTCGCTATTGGGGAAAAAAAATTTTTGAAAAGCATGCCTTTTGGGTCGCTTTAGCTCAGTTCACGCCTCAACTACTGTATTTCCTTTCCATTTCTTTAATTGACCAAGGAGTCACTAAATTTTTTACGCGAACATTTCGAAACAATGTGGAATATAGACAAACGCATAACATCGTCAGACATGATTTTATGAATCTGCTCATACAACTTATGGAAAAGGGCTATGTTGAATCCGATGATGTCAAAGATATCAACAAATCTTGTAAATATATAACTGTACACTGTTTTTAATTAATAATTCTTATTTTTCTATCGCGCTTAACGTGTTTTTGAAATAAATTTTATTTTTGAAAATATTACATATTTCTACGTACATATTCCTTATTTTACTTAAATTTAACCAATGATACGTATCTATTGACCAATCCTAAGAGAATCGAGATTATAGTATAAAATAATTTATTTGTGTACAGCATCCACAAACATAAATAAGCTCACTTTGTTAGAAGCGGCTGCGCAAGCTTTTGTCTTTTTCGCCGCTGGCTTCGAAACTTCTTCGACCACAGCAACGTTTTGTTTATACGAATTAGCCCAACAACAGGACTTGCAAGATAAACTTCGCAATGAAATTGACGAAATATTAAAAAAGCATGGCGAACTGACGTACAATGCTGTAAACGAAATGACATATCTTCACAAAGTTATGAATGGCAAGTTTATTGTCTGTATAATAAAATCGGGAGCAAATTATATTCTTATTAATCTTTCAGATTAAGTTCTCTTTACAACCAAATTAAAAATTCTACTTATAACCAAGAATTTATACACATCTTGATGTTTTATAACTTATATATTATATTTAAATATACATGTATTACACACAATAGTATCCGAATATATATTTCAGAGTATTATTTCTACACTTTTTTTATACATTGCAGAAACTATGAGGAAATATCCACCTATACCTTTTTTAAATCGCATCTGTACCGAGGAAATAAATCTCCCAACAACAAATATCCACGTGCCAAAAGGGATGACAATCAGTATACCGATACTTGGATTACATCGAGATCCATCGATATATCCAGATCCGGATAAATTTGATCCTGAACGATTTGACGAAGATAACGTAGCAGCCAGACATCCTTATGCATATTTGCCATTTGGAGAAGGACCACGAATTTGTATCGGTGAGGATAAGTAAACTTTGTTGTATCTAATTTGTAAAAAATCTGTTGTTATTTGTTTTTTACAAATTTCATTTTTCAATTTTTATACTGTATATGTTTATAGTAATTTTTATTAAATTAGTAGTAAGAGAAACATTAATTAATATTTATATTTCAAAATTCGTAACATGAAAGATTAAATATTTTATTTATATTTTATTTATAGTATTGTGTATATATATATATATATATGTATATACATATTGCTTTAAAAATATTTAAATTTTTTTAATATGTTTTTCTTGTAATTAAGAATTCTTTGTAAAGTTGACAGCAAGTGAATTACCTACCATTATCCCAGGTAGCACAGGTTCGTTTTATAAACGTTTTCTAAACGTATCCAATATTTTTTAACCGTCAAACACCAATAAGAAACGTTTCAACAGAAACATTTTTAAAACCATAGTTTAAGAAATGTATTTTTTACGTTTCTATAAGGCCTGATTGCATCAACATTATTTTGGCTTTAAACGAGACTTAAATATATATATATATATATATATATATATATATATATATATATATCTGTTTTTATTAATTTAGAAAGAAAAATAAAGATAGATACATGTTTAAGTCGCACTTAAATCCAAAATAATGTTGGTACAATATCGGGCCTAAATAGAATAAAAATTAATGTTTTAATTCAAAATTATATATATATATATATATATATATATGTGTGTGTGTGTATATATATACATATAATTTTGAATTAAAAAAATTAATGTATTTTTAATTTTAGATATTCATATTCATAGTCCGATTTTATATTGAAGACCGTCTTAATAATAATGTGTTGTAATTCAATCACAGAATCGTAATAACATATCTTAAGATATTATACTTAAAACGATCTTGAAATAAAAATAATGGACTATGAATATCGGAATGAATAGCGGGGTGATTCTCTCTCTCTCTTTCTCTCTCTCTCTTTCCCTCTTTCTCTTCCTCTTTCCATTGTCTTACTAACAAAAAGTATTAAGGTTATATTCCATTTATTTGGAATGATCGCAGAGTTATTGCATATATTTGCTGTTCAAACAAGAAAACTTTTATTGTGAATATTATACAAACGACTTGTGAATATTGCAAAAGTGAAACTAGTAGTGAAAGGATAGAAAAATACTAGTAATGTGTACTATAAAGTTAATCAATTCTCGTGCATAGATCATAACAAAGGTTAGGTTGATCAAAACGCCGGTCCGGCGAAAATATTGATATAAAGAATATCTCTTTTTTACGACGAATAAGGTAAGTTGTATATTGGTTTAATAATTTTATAGTTTACTGTTCTGTATATATGTATATATATGTATATTTATAACACAATATTAATACTAAAAAAAGATATGAGATTAGACGTCAAATATCACATCTACAAATAATATTTTACAATTAATAAGAAGATATCAATTTGTGTGAAATCATAATCTGATTAATCTAACATTTTTTATTGTATCAGTATATATTAAGAATCAAATTATATTGTGTTTTTCATTTCTTAATTAAATAGTTGTCATTTTTTCAGGAAAATATATATGTAAATATATCTTTGTCGCACATATAATACTTACATAAAATACTTGTTAAAAAACAAAAGAACAGAAAAAATATTCTTGTTTAAATATGGATAAAGAAAAAGAAGTTAAATTTCTTGGCAAAAAACAAACTAAAAGGAATATACAAAAACAAGTACATGAGTTATTAAATGAACTCAATTGGAATGAAACAAAATCGACAACACATTCAGTCATTGACTCACACTTAGAACTAAACTTAAATATAGATGAAGATTTGGGTTTTAGTTTAAATTTTAGAAATAATGAGACAAAATCATCAATGTCACATTCAATCATTGATTCGCATTTAGAACTAGGTTCAGATCAAGATTTAGATTTTGAAATATTTCCAGAATTATATATCACTGAAAAACATGATTTTTCAGAAAACGAAACATTATCTGATGATTTTCTGAATAAATTGAGAAACTGGGCCCTAACACATAATATTACATTATCAGCATTAGATGAATTATTGTCATTACTAAGACAATTTCATTATGATATATCTGTACCATTATCTGGAAGGTCTTTGTTATACACTCCAAAAACTACAAATTCAATTGATTTGCAAAGTGGAAAATTTACTTATTTTGGTATGCGTAAGCAGTTATATTTCCTATTAAAGGAAGAATCATGCTCAAAAATTATTGATTTAGATTTTAATATTGATGGGTTACCCTTGTTTAAAAGTAACAACATAGTTGTCTGGCCAATTCTTTGTAGATCATTAAGTTTAACTTCATTAAATAAACCATTTATTGTAGGTTTATTCACTGGCAAAGGAAAGCCAGAACCTCTTGATTGTTATTTACAAGATCTAATACACGAGCTTAATGATGATATATTAAAGAATAGTATTGAAATAGATCATAAATTATTTCAAATTAGAATCAGGTCTCTGATATGTGATGCTCCTGCACGAGCTTTTCTAAAATGTTGTGTAGGTCATAATTCTAGGCATGGGTGTGAAAAATGCGATATTGAAGGGAAATACATTAATAAAATGATTTTTCCATGTAAAAGTGGACAACTTAGAACAAAAGAAACTTTTACTAAACAAGTACAAGAGGAACATCATAAAGGAAGGTCTCCATTATTGAATTTAAACTTAGATTTAGTGAATCAATTTCCATTAGATCCCATGCATTTGGTATATTTAGGTATAATGAAAAAGTTGTTAATATTATGGGTATCAAAGGGAAAACCTTCATTTAAATTATCTGGAAGAGCTATTAATAATTTATCAGATAGATTAATTTTGTTGTCTTCTTATATAGTACATGAATTTCCTAGAAAATGTAGAGCTATATCGGACTTAAATCGTTGGAAAGCAAATGAGTTTAGATTATTCTTGTTATACGTGGGTCCAGTTTCTTTAATAAATATTTTGCCTAAACAACTTTACAATCATTTTTTAATGTTTCATGTTGGTATTACAATTCTGTGTAACGATAATCATATTTTTGAACATATTGACTTTGCAGAAGAAGTTTTGTATAATTTTGTAAAGTATTTTGAAAAATCCTATGGGAAAGAAGAAGTGACATATAATCTTCACAGTTTAATTCATTTAGTAACAGATGTAAGGAATCTTGGTAATTTAAACACAATTAATTGTTTTCCCTTTGAAAATTATTTGGGAAAATTAAAAAAACTTGTAAGATCATCTGCAAATCCTCATGCACAACTTTGTAGACGTATATCTGAATTATTTAATTATTCAAAGACTGAATTACCAATAACTAAATTAGAACCTAAGCAAAAACATTTTGAAGGACCTACACTTAGAGATAAAACTGACTTGATTTTACAATACAAGAAATTGAAAACACCGACATGCGTTTTGACGATTTTTTCACCTGACAATTGTGTTTCAATACAAGGAGATATTATTGTTCAGATTGTAAATATTCTGTGTTTGAAAGATCAATTTTATTCTATAATTTGTCGTCGATTCTTGAAAGTTTCTGAATTTTATGATTATCCATGTTCGTCCAAATTATTGAATATTTTTAAGGTGTCTCACATATCACCTGATATAGAAGAATTCCCTTTTATATCAGTAAAATATAAAAACATATTATTACCCGCATATGAAAAAGGAACTTACATTGTGTTTCCTCTTCTTCATGAATTGTAGTTAATGTATTCCTTTTATTTTATTGTATATAATTTTATATACGTATATTATTTATAGGTTTATGTGAGTATATATTATTTTATTTTGTAAAATTTAAAGTTAATTTTAAATGTCTGCAATATTAATTTTATATTGAAGAAAAAATTGTTGATGAAATGCAATAAGCACTTTCTGCTTATTCTGTTTAATGTTTTGTTTATTTCAGATTATAAAATGTATTCATTAATAGAATTTGCGATGAATTATGGACAAAAACCTGAAGTTGAAGTAGTCCCTAATATTTGGTTAGAAAAAGAGGAAGAAATATGGTATTGTTTGTAGCCTCAAAAAATTTCCACAAAACAAATCCGTAAGGCTATCGAAAAATGCTCTTTACCGGAAAAAAACTGGAAAAAATATAAATGTAGAATCTTGCATACATATGGTAAATTTTTGGTTTATGTTTTATAAAAGTTGTTTTGTTTTATAAAAAAGTAAAAATATTTATACACTTGCTTTATTTACAGTTATTTCCAAGATTTAACATATATTAGAAACTTAATTTATTATTTATTAGAGTATTTCTTATCTTTATAGTTTTCTTTTTTCACAATATATACCACATATCATTTTATTTATGTTTATAGTATAATTTTGTTATATACTGTCAGAGATTATTATATATTTAGCAATTACATATATATATATATATATTGTTGCATCCGCGGAACGATTTTGAACGTTCCGTTGTGCGCGACAACCGTTCCTCGTTCACATATCGTCAATCAATATATTTCTTCAAAAACGGATGTCACAACAATATACATATATTTATCTCAAATCTTTCTTAAAATATTTATAAATATAATTTTTATTTCAAATTAAGATAAATAATTTTTATTTGTTTTGTATTATAAACGCTTTCAATTTTTGAATTAATGATATTTAATTTTAAACTTTTTTAAAAATCTATAGTTGATTTTATTATTAGTTTCTTAATTTATTTTATTATTATTTTATAGTTTATTTTACTATTATTTTAGCTTCTTACAATGATGCGAGGAAAAGATTAATAGATGCTGAATTCACGTCTACTCTAGAAACTGATGTAGAATTGCATGAAGACCAACGGCCAAAAAGAAGATTAAAAAGACCTCGAATTTATTCAGATTCTTCAGAATCTGATAACAATGAAGAGGTATTATGCAATAAAATCCCATCTCTTCCTACATTAAAAATAACATCAAAAAATAGTAATTTATCAAGATCTATGATCACTTCCTGCCAACCATCAACATCAACAGCTGACAGTTTTTCAAAACGTATATCTAATGGAATTAGTTTTTTAACGTCTTCAGTAAGAGCAATTAGTCCTCCGCAGAAAACATTGAGAACTACATTGACCAGTTCAGATGAAAGAGCAATTAGTCCGCAAAATACATTCAGAACTACATTGACCAGTTCAGAATTTCACAAATCAGGTAAAATGTTAATAAACTTTTCTGTGTACAAGACTATTACTCTAACATATTAATAATTTTTATAAGAAACGTATAACTTAATAATAATTTTGCTTTTGAAATATACTGCACAGAATATTCTGAATAATCTGCACTATCTATATAAAAATTACTTTTTAGAATAATTGTGCTTTAATTAATTATTATTTTGAACATTTGACTTATTATTTATTATGTTGCTTTCTATATATTGTTTAATTCAGCATTTACTATTTACTATTTAACTTTTCTATATTCTATTACTTTTGTGTTTAAATCTTATTTTTTACATTTCTATAGTTAAGAGTTACTCTTGTGGAATAAAAAACTAATTCAAGATTACACTTTTTCGTAATTATTTTGATGATGATGTACATCAACATCAATATAATTAGATATATATATATATATTTTTTAAAAGAAAAAATTTCTCTAACATAGCATGTTATTTTTAGATTTTTCTTACGTTGTTCTAACAAAATTAGTGAACTTAGAAACTTCTATGAACTTGCTTCTTCCAATGGTCAAACAACTTACAGCACATTTTCGACCATCGAGAATACCCCATGTGGAGGATGTTCCTGAAATACCAGTTGACACTGATGAAAGTTTGGAAAATATTGAAAGATTTTTAAAAACAAAACAAAATTTTGAATATTTACATGGTAAATATAACTCATTAAATCTCTTTTTATATTTTTGCATTCTGTTTATTTTCCTTTCTTTTTTTTAATCCATATTTTTTTTATTATATTAATGTGTTATTATTCTTTTAAAGGTACAGATTTTAGCTATATCAGGTGGTACAACGATTGCACAGATAACAAGAAGAACATTGGAAAAAATAATAACAAATAATTACGCTAAAAACTTTAATTGGGCAGGAAGAGTACCTAAAAAAGCCTTCAAAGTTTTAAAAGCGAAAGATTTAATCATAGGTTTGTCTTTTGTCTTTGAAGCCAGCATTGATAACATTTAGCAAATATGTTTAATTATTACACACACACACACACACACGCACACACACGCGCACGCACGCACGCACGCACGCACGCACGCACGCACACACACACACACACACACACACACACACGCACGCACGCACGCACGCACGCATGCACATAAATATATGTACATATATATACATATGTATGTGTGTGTGTGTGTGTGTGTGTGTATGTGTGTGTGATATTGTACAGTTATTATAAAACTATTATGTTTAATAATTATATATAAAATAATAATGTATAATAATTTATAAATTTTTTACAGCTACTGTCAGAAACGTTAAACCAAACGCTGCAGTCAACAAAATTGAAAATTGTATCAAAGATTGGTTGAAGCTATCCTCTATGCGTATTACTTTAGCCGAAATTAAAGCAAGAAGAACTTTTCAACAAGAATAAAAATTTTAAGTTAAGATTTATTAGATTTTAAGATAACACAGTTCTGTGATTGAAACATAAGTACAAGAAAATAATTATATTCTTGGAATAATTAAAAAAAGTTAATTTTTTTTAAATTTTAATTTTGTTGTAATTTTTTTTATTTTTTAAGTTAAAATTAGGTTAACATTTATTAAATTTTAAAATAATTTTAAGATAAAATTGTTCTATGTTGAGATTTAAACATAATAAGTATACAAGACAAAAAAGTTATATTCCTGGAAAAATGTGTCAATTTTTTTTCATTTTATGTATGTGTTAATTTTTTTTTCATTCTTTGGTATAATTATTATATGTTTAAATGTTTTTTTTTTAAATAAGAACTTTATTTTAAAATACTTTATTATGATTTGTACTTTATATATTTTTGATTATAATCTTATTATAATATACAGGCAATATAAACTACTATATATGAACATATTGTATACATATATTTATTTTATAAAAGAAAAAAACAGTTTTTATGCGTGAAAAAGATTTGTTTTCTTATAAAATAATAATAAAATAATGCGTTCATACCCATACACACACACACACACACATATATATATATATATATATATATAACATTATTTATATATATATATATATATATATATATATATATATATATATTTTAATAAAATTGAACTAAATTAAATATATATATATATATATATAATAAATATGATTGTTTATTCACAGATTCAATAAAATAATGCATATATATATATATATATATATATATATATATATATGCATTATTTTATTGAATCCGTGAATAAACAAATTTTTTACAAATAAAGGAAAGAAAACGGTATTTTGACCGTTTCTTAAACGTTTTTTTTTGTTAGAAAATAACGTTTCCCTTAACGTTTCTTAAGTGGACATTTATACCAATTAAAAACGTTTTCGAAAGCCGGTTTTAAAACGTTTCGCAGAAACATTTGTGAAACGTTTTTAAAACGAACCTGTGCTACCTGGGATCTTATTAATAACAAAAATAAAGTCATATTATTTTATCATAAAATTTTACTAACATTATTAATTATTACAATCATAATAATTTTCAGGTTTGAGATTTGGTTATGTACAAACTAAGGTTGGACTTGTGAGTCTTCTATCGCGATTCAAGTTCAAACTTGACCCTCGAACTACGGTTCCGATAATTTTCGATGCAAAAAGCATTGTACTTGCGGCCAAGGATAGTATATATCTTACTATCGAGCCGCGATAAGAAAATAATAAATATTTTTGAATATTTCAGTTTATTTATCTGAAAAATATCACATATTACACTTACAATTTTGCTGTTTGTGTTACATTTTACTGTTTTGTATTATATGTTATTCTTATTATTTGTATTATCGTTGGAAAATGTTGAGTAACTTTTAGTTGTAGAAAAATAATCATAGCATGATTTTGTATAATTATAATATATTTAAATATATATGTATTTAAATAAATATAAGTTTTTTTCTATTTTTTAACTTTGAATTATTCATGTGTAATTTCAATGTACATTTTTATGTTAGTGTCAAATAAAAATTAAAAAAATAACTTTAGAAAAGTATGAAATACTATCTGTTCATATTTATAGATATAATAAAATATAGCATAATAAAAATACAAAACAATGAAAAATATTTTGTAAGCTTAGTAAAGTTTGAAATAATATTTATTCCTAAGTACGATTCAATTATCTACAGATTATTTTAAATAAAACAAAATATGTGCAGTAATAATAATTATTGTTAAATATTAAGTAAAGTATAAAGTATAACAGATTAATTATCAGGTATAAAGTCTTATATATATAAAATATACATATATATATATATATATATATATATATATATATATATATATATAAGAAAAATTACACAAATAAATTATTCTTTCTGAATTTCTTCTCATTAATTATTTAGTTTCTTAATTTATTCTCATTACATTCTAATTAGCACTATTTGGTTTGAAAAGAGTTAATAATTAATTTATATTATAATTATTAATTGCATATTCTGCAAGAGCAGTCGGGAGGCGCCACACTAAGTATGCGTGTGTTGCATGCATGAGTATGTGTGTGTGTGTGTGTGTGCGCGCGCGCGCGCGCGTGTGTGTGTGTTATTTTTAAGAAAAAATCTGCAACTAGCAGATACACATTTTTACTTTAACATAATTATGTGTTTTAATTACGCCAATTGAATTGTCATTATTTTGTGCATAAAAGTATTAGGATAAGATAATCGAAAAATGAATATTTTACGAGATATCTTGCATTTTATATATATATATATATTACCTAATACAAATATATAAAAGAACGATTTACTAGTCAAAATGATATCAAAATGAGGTCAAAATACAGTCATTTTTTTCCCGGTTTGATGTCATTATGATTTTCTCTGTTTTGACATTATTTTGACATCATTTTGATGTTATGGTGACTTTTTGTTCTCTTTGGAAAAGGCTGCCAAAATGTTTATTATTTTATTATTAAAGTTGAATTTAGTTGAATGTAAAAAACCTATTACTAAATAAATTTTTAACATTTTTACTTCGTATGTAAGTTTATTATATAACACAATGATAGTGAATATTATATATTTTTAATTATTTCCATTATTGTTTCAATACCTGTAACATTGATGCCTAAGACATTCTTTCCACTGAAAGATACTCGGAATAGTTTTAAGGAATTTTTTAGTCATGTGTGAATACTTTAATCATTTATAGAATAATTTTATTGAAATTTATATTAGTTTTTGTATCCAATGTTCTATATATTCGTTTTCGCGCCCAATCATTTATGTATTATATATTCGCTTTTACGTCTAATAATCTATATATATTTTACAATTTTGTTTATACAATAAATTAAAAAAAAAAATAAAATAACATAACATAAACAACAAACAATTTTGAATATTTTATTTTGTAAATAATTTTAAAAAAAAGAAAAATGTATTGCATTTTTTCTACTTCAATAAATTATCTGGATCATATTCGAATTGCATACAAATATTTTATTGTACAATAGATATATATATAATTAAGTTGTGGCGCCGCGGTACATCTAACAACATGGCGGTATACCACGTGACTTGTGACGTGCAACCATAGACTTAATAGAAAAGTCTATGGAGACAACCTACATCAAAGGTGCAGACGCTCACTGTCGCTACCTAATGAATATGATTGGTTCATTTCTTACGACTTAAGGCTTACTACAGCTATTGTAGAACCGGCCTTAGACTCGGTCACCCTCTTCCTTAGGCCGGGTCTACAATAGATGTAGTAAGCCTTAAGGTGTAAGAAATTAACCAATTACAATTGACTTTAGAGAAGAATAATCAATATGATTGGTTCATTTCTTACGACTTAAGGCTTACTACAGTTGTTGTAAACCTGGCTTTAGGCTGGTTCTACATAAGGCGCGTTCGGGGAGCGTTATTAGCGCTAACAGCGTCGTTCTATCTTTGTTCAACTTTTAATGAGTGACAAAGATAGAATGACACTGTTAGCGTTAATAGCGTCTCCCCGAACGCGCCCATAGAGTCGGAAGTCGGATGTCTTAAGAGTTGACCAATCATACTCGATTATTCTTCTCTAAAGTCGACTGTGATTGGTCAACTCTTCCGACATTCGACTTACGACAGCTATTGTGGAATCATCCTTAGTCCGTGGATACGCGATGCGCGCGCAGGTACAGGCCACTTCTAGTGTAATATAAAAGTCTATGATATAGGCAGCGCAAAACATGGACCTAACCCTCAGGAATAAATGAGGCTGTGATTTACAATTGTAAGAATCCAAACATGAAAACTAATACACAAAATACGAAAGGTTTTAAAAGTAAGTTAAATTATTTGTTTTATTTATATATATTTGAAAAATATAAACAGAGGAAACTTTTCTCTTGGGATACGTATATTGAATTATATTCACGATAAAAGTTTGTTTTGGATTATAGCCTTGTGGATTCGGTTCGATGCAGATAGTTCGGAAAAGCATCAGCTGTTTTTTAAGGAACACTCTGTGAGAAATCAAGAACCTGAATATCCCAGGAACCAAACTCTCTTCGTATTAAATGTACCACCTTATGCAACCATTGACTGTTTGAAACATTCATTCGCCAAGCTTTGTGGGGATGTGAATTTTATTACATTTTCGAAAACAAAAGGATTCAAAACTGCATATATTGTTTTTAAAAAAGAATCTTCCTTAGATAAGGCAATGGAACTGTCAGAAGATTGTGTCATCACATTAAATGGTGATGAAAATACGTGCCTCACAGGATTAAGAAGTAAGTTGTATTTTATTTTACATTGTAATAGCAATTTATACTTTTTAAATTATATTTCTTCTAATTGTTTACTTTTTCAAACAGAATGGTGTAAAGAATACAACAATTCTTTGTGCGATGAGCAAATAACGAAAAAAGAAGTTGTGGAATATTTAACTTTGTACGACAAGCAAATAGAGGATCGTGCGAAAGAACAGATTGCAGAAGAGGACGATGATGGCTGGGTAACTGTAGCAGGTGGGAAAAAAAGAGGACAATTTGCACCCTCTAGGAAAGAATCTACCATTGGCAAAGTTAAACAAAAGGAAGAACAACGCAAGAAAAAGAAGCAGTTACTCAATTTCTATACTTTTCAAATTCGTGAGACAAAGAAACAGAGTAAGTATAACTTCAAATCAAGATTTTTTTATAATTTCTTTTAGAGTTTAATTCATACAATTGTTGCAATTATTTATGCTCTTTTTCAGATTTAGCAGAATTACGAAAGAAGTTTGAATTGGATAAAAAGAAACTGCAGGAATTGAGATTAAAACGGACATTCAAACCATTTTAAACTGAATTAAATGTTATTGTACAATAATTAAATATTAATGTATATATAAGATTGCATCTTTTTACATAAAAAATAATTACTAGATCAAATTGCTGAAATAAACACATTGTCATCGTAATAACTCAAGCTGCTTTAGTTGCATAAGTTTGTAACGTCCATTCGATTAAAAAATGCTGATACGATAATGGCTGCAAAAGTGCCAATAGTTCCTCTGTAATAAATGATAGATATATATTATGTATATAAAAGCGTTAATGTATATATAGTTTTATATATGTATAAAAAATATATACGTTTATTTCCATAAATACAATTTGCAGACATGGCTGCGCTGACAGCTTGCGCAAGTCGCTCCATAGCTAAATCGCGCGAAGCAGTATTTATGTTTGTGCGATTTTGGAGATTTGTCGTCAACAAACGAGTAGTGGACGCCAAATGCTGCGCTGATATCGCGTGCTTGTTGTTACCACTATTATTTAGACGTAACACCGAATCCATGAGCAACTGTTGAACTTTTGAATGAAATTTTCGCGTCTCTTCTTGGCCTTCCGTATTTTCGACGTCTGGACGCAGAGGGCTCAATATACACCACCTGAGAAAACAAATTTTAGAATAATTAATGGGTTATAATTAATTTTATTAATAAAATTTTGAAAAAAAATCTTTTGATAATTGCATTTGAATTTTATATAAATTTATGAACTGAACATTAATTAAAATATGTACAAAATATCCATAATTTTCATTTAATTAAATTTATGAGTAACAAATAAGTTTATTTTAAAAAATTTTAGTTTAAATTAAAATAATTCATTTATATTGAAAAGATTAATAAATATTAAAATTAATAAGAAATAAATATTAAAATTTTAATAAGTTTTAATTTGAAATTTTTAATTAGATAATTTTAACAATAAATAAAATTTTATGAAAACATATAATAAAAGTTTAATTTAACATTTCTATTAAATAACTTAATTAAGTTTGATAAAAGAATTTTGAAAGGACATAAAGAGTTTAAATAAATAAATTAGAATAATTATTAAAATTATAGTTAAAAATATATATTTGAAAAAAAAAATTTTAACTTAGACACATTTCTATTTATAATTTTTATGTTAAAAGCATTACAGTACACAAATTACCTGAACAGGCCTGCTATAGGTGTTATAGGTGTCATTGGAATCCCACCGGTAGGCAATGCTGGATTATCCATTAAGGGAGTCAACAGTAGACTTGGATTTTCATCGATCCATTCGCCTACCAATCTGAGCAGCTCCGTAGGTGGATCTTTATCCTCATAAACTTCACCTATTGCCGTTAATAAATTTGCAGTGAAATGTGGTGCAAGTGTAGGCAGCTGCTTCAGCTTATCGATTGATCTTGGCGTAAGCACGAAATAATCATTGAGTATATGTCTCGCTAGTCCCACACTTTGCAATGAAGTGGAGCCCAATTGTTGCATCCAGATGCCTGCTGCGTTCAAAACTGCTTTGTTTTGTGTGGCAATTGCCAAAGATACCAGGTTACCTAGAGTCTTATACCTAGGACTGTCCGCTGGGAAAAGTGACAGGAAAAGAGCATTGCGTACTGCAGGTGTGCCACCTGGACTCTGAAAGAAATCGCTCATAATCTCTATCAGCTGCAATTCTTGTATCGCCATAGTCATATTACGTTTTTTTCGCTTTTCTATCTCGCCAAATACAAACTCTGATATCAAATCCATTTGCAGGTCGACTTGCTTGCCAGGTCTGCAGCAGAGTATTTCTTGAATGACAAAGAAATATAATGTTGATGTATAACAAGTTATTATTTGTAATATTAGTAATGTTGTATTATTTGCAATATTATCGTATATTATTTTCAATATTAGTAATATTATATTTTGAATATTATTATAATATTATATATGTATAATTTAGTTATAGTTTGCATTATCTTATTATTAGAGACAACTTATGCTACTTGTACCGATTCTGCATAGAGCTTCCCTGGCGCAATAAGGAAATTCTAGTTTTCTGAGAGCCTGTTTGACATCATTCCCAGTCATTATAATGCATATATGATTGTCCTCTTTTTATCCAAATTCAAATTTCCTTTTTATTTTGTTAAATCTAAAAAAAATTATCGTACAAATTGAACATCTTTAGAAGAAATTTTATATTACAAATATCTTATGATTTAAGTTACACATTACACTTACTCTGCTCCTTTGCCTTGAGAATTTGTAAAGTATAAAAATTAAGTACCACTTCTCTTTTTCTTATGTAGTTCTTTCTCTTTTTTATAAATTAGATTCTTTCCTAGATAGTGCAAATTACTCAGTCATCATCCTCATCCTCTTCTGTCAATTCTGTTTTTTTTTTCAGTATGATTCTTTATCTGCTTGTCATACAAAATTACATATTCCTCTATCTTTTTTATTATTTACTCATCACACAAAGAATTAATTGTACTTTCACACCTGTTTGATAAATTGAAGAAATAATTAGAAGAAATATAATTTAAGAGATATAA